>NC_068291.1:45265369-45327869 GCF_025860055.1 Xyrauchen texanus | reverse complement strand
TGACTGTGTGAATGGGTGACTGTGTGACTGAGTGAATGGGTGAATGTGTGAATGAGTGACTGAGTGACTGAGTGAATGGGTGAATGTGTGAATGGGTGACTGTGTGAATGAATGACTGTGAATGGGTGACTGTGTGAATGAGTGACTGTGAATCGGTGACTGTGTGAATGAGTGAATTTGTGAATGGGTGACTGTGTGAATGAGTGACTGTGTGAATGTGTGAATGAGTGACTGCGTGAATGTGTGACTGTGTGAATGGGTGACTGTGAATGGGTGACTGTGTGAATGAGTGACTGTGTGAATGGGTGACTGTGTGACTGAGTGAATGGGTGAATGTGTGAATGAGTGACTGAGTGAATGATTGAATGTGTGAATGGGTGACTGTGAATGAGTGACTGCGTGAATGTGTGACTGTGTGAATGGGTGACTGTGAATGGTGACTGGTGAATGTGTGACTGTGTGAATGGTGACTGTGTGAATGTGTGACTGTGTGAATGAGTGACTGTGTGAATGTGTGACTGTGTGAATGAGTGACTGTGTGAATGTGTGACTGTGTGAATGAGTGACTGCGTGAATGTGTGACTGTGTGAATGGGTGACTGTGTGAATGTGTGACTGTGTGAATGGGTGACTGTGTGAATGAGTGACTGTGTGAATGGGTGACTGTGTGACTGAGTGAATGGGTGAATGTGTGAATGAGTGACTGAGTGACTGAGTGAATGGGTGAATGTGTGAATGGGTGACTGTTTGAATGAGTGACTGCGTGAATGTGTGACTGTGTGAATGGGTGACTGCGTGAATGTGTGACTGTGTGAATGAGTGACTGTGTGAATGTGTGACTGTGTGAATGAGTGACTGCGTGAATGAGTGAATGAGTCACAGTGTAAAGCGCTTTGGTAACCGCTAAGGTTAAAAAGGTGCTATATAAGTGCAGACCGTTTACCTCCATTTTTCCCGCATCTGTTTTGAAAGCATCATCATGTGGGTTTGCCTACATCGTTACCAAAGCAACCCATGCAGATAGGTTGGTTATGTCTGAATGCACCAATCTGATTGGATCACTTGTGATTAATATGCGCACAGCCTGCCTGAAAAAATCTGATTTGTGAAAAACCGATTTGCCTGCAGTCTGAGCATAGTGCCTTCCTGAGCCTATGTCCTTCAAATATATATATATATTGTAACACAGTTGAAGGATGGGCAAGGAGGAGGCGAGAACCGGCTTGTCAACATAAATTATATTTTAATGAGAAACTCAAAAACGCATAAACAAACACACATGACGGACATGTCCGTAATTCTCTCTCTCTCGAACAATCGTCACCGGCCGCCTTTATCCCTCGCGCGCCTCATCAGGCTGATTGGGGACCGGGCGCGCGATATTCCGACCGGCCCCGCCCCCCTCCGCTCCACATATATAAAATAGAAAATGTTTTTTTTTTTTTGGAGAAATAATATATTTGTAGGACATGGGTTCAGGAAGGCACTAAATATTTTTCACAGTGTGGTTCGGTACCAAATTTCACACAGGGAAGGCATGAATTGCTGATAACACTTCTGAACAATATAAACACACTTTGGGGAATAGTGAATAAGATCACAGAGAGGACATCAGACTGTGTGTTTCCAGGCGCCGGATTCACAAAACGTTCTTATCCTGTTGATGTGCACATGAACAGGTTAACAGTGGAACGTTCAGATTCAGCTCTACACCAGTGCCACAGAAACTCTTCCCACTGGATTTAATGAGGAATGTGTCCCTGTCAGTTATTCAGTGTATTTTTAGATGTCAATCTGTCCTCTCAATCAGTGGTCAGATCTCACAGTGCTCCGGTCCTCTGATAAGGAAACGCTTGTGTAATAAATCATCTGTCACCATGGAAACCACACAACACAACACAACACAACACAACACAACACAACACAACACAACAGTCCTGTTCTGCCTCCAGTAAATGTCCACAGATTTATTAACTGTAACATCTGAGATTATTTAAAAGAGGAATTACAGTTTTTCTTGATTTTTTTCTTTCAGATAATAGAGTTTATTTATTGTTCTGAACACGACTGATCCTGATTGTGCAGCACCGCAATGGAGAACGTAACTGTAACGGTTCAGAATGACTTTACTGTAACTTTCAGCTCTCAAAACTTCCTCCCCTGTTCTAAAAGAGCATTTAATGTAAACTAAACTTTAAAAATGACTTGTTTAGCAACTGTCTGATGTTTATGGAGGTCGTGAAGACACGCAGCAATAATACTGGACTGTTTCACTCCTTTAAAGTATTGTTAGGCAGGGTGCCAATGTGTTTGCATTCAAAGGCAAAGAGCAAATGTATGATCTTTGAGAAAATCAACAAACTAACTTTCTCGCAATTAGCAACTCTTCCTGAGGCACCACACCCCACTGAGCTGAAGACTGCAAATTCACACCTCATTGTCACCCTCCCACATCTGTCCCATTCTCTCCTCTCTCCCCATTCAGCTCAGAATCACCTAAGATCTGTATGTAACAAACGTATATATCTGATGTATACAAATAATGTAACTAGTGTAACATGTTTGGAATCATTTAAAATGTCTCAGTGCGTCTGGTATAGTGCTCTTATTCCCAGGTTTGTAAACTTAATGACAGCAAAGTTATAAGGTCTTTGCCAAATGCTTTATAATTCTGGAGGTCTGTCTCCATCCCTGCTTGTATGTTAATGAAGTATGTCCCCAGGACTTCCAAACCTAACCACTCCCAAAATCCCCTTTGTCCATGGTTTGGGTATTTAAGGAAAGGCGACACATTGCTCAGGGCTCTCTGTAATCAGACGATCCCAAACAGATTAAACGATTCAGTATGTTACCGCAAGTCTGCGTCAGATTAGTATAATTACACTGTATAATACATTGGTACTCAGAAGGTTGCTGGTTTTATCCCCACAGTCACCATCATTGTGTCCTTGAGTAAGACACTTAACTCCAGGTTGCTCGGGGGATTGTCCCTGTAATAAGTGCTCTGTATAATACATTGGTACTCAGGAGGTTGCTGGTTTGATCCCCACAGTCACCACCATTGTGTCCTTGTGTAAGACACTTAACTCCAGGTTGCTCCGGGGATTGTCCCTGTAATAAGTGCTCTGTATAATACATTGGTACTCAGGAGGTTGCTGGTTTGATCCCCACAGTCACCACCATTGTGTCCTTGTGTAAGACACTTAACTCCAGGTTGCTCCGGGGATTGTCCCTGTAATAAGTGCTCTGTATAATACATTGGTACTCAGAAGGTTGCTGGTTTGATCCCCACAGTCACCACCATTGTGTCCTTGAGTAAGACACTTAACTCCAGGTTGCTCCGGGGATTGTCCCTGTAATAAGTGCTCTGTAAGTCAGTTTGGATAAAAGCGTCTGCCAAATGCATAAATGTGATTGATTTTGCACTCCAATGTGTGCAGGTGTTGTGAGCATAGAATAATCATATTTTTGGGAGTTCTCATCGTATAGTTGCATGTAAACAAGCTCAATGATTCTGGGATGGGCCGTTTCGAGACAGCGGTGCTCTGTACCGACAGTGGGTGTTCAGTTAATATGACTCACTCATTCAGCAGCTGCTTCATCTCAACAGACGAAATCTCCCACAATTCCCTCTGAGGCACAAACACAACTTCCTGTTCGTCCATATATGGACAAACTCACCGAGCGGAAACAACACGCATGTTCCTTTGAGTGATTCGCAGATATTCTTCATCTGTAGTGCACACGTTACAAACTTTATGAAGAATACAAACCAGTAACACAGTTTGTTTATTCCGGTCACTGACCGTTTAAACAAACAGAACGCTAGTTTAGTTTTTCAACTTCCAGAAGTGACCCGATCTATGCCGTTATGCACACAGCAAGCGCTCAGTCTCAGACATGAATAAGCTCTAACGGCAAACAAAGAATGGCTCAAACACTGATGCTATTCAACATACACACTAGCACAGTTTCCACATACAAACCTGCACTTCACAAACATGAGTCAGATAGTAACAGCTGAGAAAATGAAGATTGATGATCATGAGTATTCTGGAGAAGATACAGATAAACAAGAGCAGATGGAAGATCAGACCACACAGTCTCATAAACACTGGCAGTCTTTCCAATAAACTACTGTATGTTTGTATTGGTAAAACGAGCATGTTTGCATATGTTCTCTATACTTAAACGTTCAATCTGCTGGCATAAGACATGATACTATTGATGACAAGACAAGCATGTAGTTAGCGCATAGTGTGCCATCAGCTAGCTGCATACTGTAAAACTGAAGATAACCACATTACAACCTCAATTACACCAATCTTTGTTCGTGAGTTTATGGTCTGGAACATCTCAATCGTGCATTTGTGCACCAGAACAACCATTACCAGTGATAACAACCACTGCCATCGATTAAAATGAATAGTCCAAACTCATAAAAGAAGGGAGGCCGAAAAGTATTTATATATTTCATATTTTTATATGTTTGTGCATAGCAAAAAGATTAATCTCCAGTTTGTGCTCAACATTGATCCATATCATGATTATTCCAGAAGAAAATAGTGTATATCTATTTATATTGCGTTCCTGGGTCAACAAGGGAGGAGCTTAAGGTCAAACGTATCAACCAATCAGAGCTGACTGTGTGACATCATCCTGTTTCTGCTGAATGTGCGCCATTTTTGAATTCCAACCGACTTAAGTCAACATCTGAAATCGTTCAACTGGTGAAGGTGAGGACATTTATTTCAAATATTTACTTATATGTCGCTTTGGAGCATAAACTACTTTAATTTTACCATAAAATAATGATTAAATAGATTATTAGCAAACATGCTCACATGTACAGATTTTGTCACCCAGTGCTAGCATGCTAAATGTCATTTCATAGATAAACCACATTGTTCTTTTGTCTAATAACTATTTTCATGAAGGTATTGTTAAGGTCAAATTAAACTGTATATATATTTCCGCTTGCTTGTTAGACTATATGCCCAAGAACAGCTAAACCTACTGATATGTTGACCTTGTGAAATCATCATCATCATCATCATCATTTTTATTATTATTATTATTATTATTATTATTATTATTATTATTATCATATTCATCTTCACAGTACATTTGAGTTAGAATGTCTAACTGTGTGTCTGCACTGAAAGTGCGGAGCCTTATGTCCTTCTAAGGATTAATTCTTCTTTCCAAGGTTTTCGGTAGTTTTGGGGTACATAACATGCGTGAAAACTCTTGAGAGTCGCTGGCCATTAGGGCGTGGCAGAGGTACAGGTGGGGGTGCAGAATGGACTCTTTGGTGCCACCTAGAACATGGGCATGTTTGGGGGGCCCTATCTAGCTCGTCCCTTTCGAGGTACAGTCTGCAAACTTTGTACACCTATAGATCTCATCAAGCCAGACAACTTTCAGCTCACAGTCATACCGTGACGTTCACACCAGAGGCGGCGAGAGCGTCAAATCGACCGGAAGTCATTCATTTTCAATGACAGCCAGCGCTCTCGGCGGCGAAGCGGCGCGGCGAGTCTTGGGCGCGTGGGCGTCAGATGGAAGTTCAAGTGCGGGCAACATTATGGTAATGAGCTGTGACGCGGTTCGGCGGCAACCTATTGGAATATAGAAGTGCTCCGCTCTAGCGAAGTCTAGAGAACACAACCGTGTAAACTTTGGTTCCCACCAAACATTCGTTCCGAAGATAAAATGGAGGAGAAACTGACTATTGCCGTGGACGGGTTTCCTGTAATATATGACCAAGACCACAGTTATTATTACAAATGTATTTTATTTTTATAACAAACAACTATAATTTTAATTACTTACTGCCATTGATCGATTTCTTATTTTCACATTTTAAAGAGTTCATGAGGATATGCTACTTGTGATAGGTCGGCAAAAAGTAAATGGTCGACATGTCTGGATGTTTAAATTAGTGCCCCTTTAAATATAGTTCACAAAACAAAACATTCTGAACAAACGTTATCGCCTATTTCAACTACGTCACAGCGTCCACGAGCGTCCTCGAGCGTTGAAGGCAGGGAGCCAGAGCGAATTCTGACGCTCTCGCCGCTTCTGGTGTGAACGTACAGATAGGCTCTGCACAAAAGGAAGTCGGCCATTTTGGCATGCTGAGGAATTTGAAATATTCCTCCCAAGGATTTAATGTTGCAGGCACCAAATGTGGGCGACACACTGATCCACGGGCGTAATTTCCTATGGGGACAGGGGGGACATGTCCCCCCCACTTTTCAAAATCCTGTTCGTGTCCCCCCCACTTTCAAATTCGTTTGTTATTATTTTTTTAACCGCGCGCCGTCATCGCCACGGATGAGCAGGACCGAGCAGAATACAGACATCCTGCCTGTCTCTGTCAGTGCGCGGCGTCTGCGTGCCTGTACGTGGACGCGCGCATTGACAGAGACAGGCAGGAACGTCTCGTGCACACTCTTAATAGTGTAACTGTAAGCGCACTGAAAGTTCTACTGAGCAGCCGGTATCGCAGTAGTCAGTCATGAAACGCCAGCAACAGGTTTTAATATCTTCATGGATGAAAAAAAGAAAGGAGATGTGAGTTGGTTGATTCAGTAAATTAGATCAGGTCAGGGTAATTTTTATTTTGTCTACACCTGTTGATACTAACATTGACTGAGCTAACGTTAACATACATTGTTGCTAGGTAACTTCAAACTGTTAGCTAAACATTTAATGTTGCCTAGCCCTAGAACATTCTGTGTACCATGAAAATGAGTCCACTTTAAACCGCAGCGTTTTCTGTCAGCAATGTATGACAAGCAGACTCTGGCTGCTAGTTTATTGTTATTCTCAACTCAACTCATACTCAGATGCAGAAATATTTTTTAAAGTCTTAATAATAAATGTTTTTCTAAACTTGAGCTATTGTTGTTCACTTACAATATTTGTTCATTTAAAATGTAAGTTAATTTTAAAAAATATCTGCCGACATTACGCAATCCACAAACTACGGAAGCGTATTGCATTCACTTGAGAGAAAGAAAATCTACTCTGTTTTTCTGAATTAACTGACTTAATTATCTCAGAATTACTGAGATAATTTTTCATTAAAAAAATATTTTGTTCTGTTTTTCTGAATTAATGAGATCCCTCAAAATCCTGCCAGGAGCTCTATTTTAGCTTGATTGCATGGAAGTAAACATGTCCCGCCTTTCAAGTTTAATCCGGTTTTATTTTACTTTGAGTCGTCTGAGACTTGGATGCGCATGAATTTATAGAGATATATTTTAAACTTGGCCTTCAATACAAAGACATTACTGTCTATGACATTTGTAATACTGTCATGGCTGAGACACGCTTTGATCTTCCAAAGGACACTAATCAAGCAATAGACTTGTACTTGCATTGAACACGAGAACTGGAATTCTAGAACTACTAGAATGGCCATAGCGGTCATTCTGACCGTTCATACTAGACTGTACCAAATGTCACGTCATATTTACATTCGAAACTTCTATTGAGGTTTTAGAATGAAGCTTCTAATGTCTGTCGTCATATTTTATGGCGTCATCACCCTAAAAATGTATTGAATAAAATAGAATAATATGGATCAAATGGAGCCTAGCTTAACGCAGATAGTCCTACATTATACGATCTTTTTTTGTAATATATAATAGTGCTAGACTATATAAATACATAGGCCTATATATATTATATATTAGCTAGACTGCCCCGGAAGGTGCGTGCCTCGCTTTGTGTATACAGCAAGTTTTTTCCACCACAGTGAAAATGGTTTTGAAAGTCTAAACGCCAACAAACATGGATTGAGGCGGAATATTTCGTTAGATAAAAACATGTTGTGAATTTTGGAAATTATTACATCTATCCTTTTTCAAAACATGTTGACTTTTGGACTTTACAACGCTCTGGAGTTATTGGAAATTGGAAATAATCCATATGTAGCCGCCACTGGAATCAAAATCCATGAATAAATGAATCTGTTATATTAATAATAAACACCAGGACACGAAATTTTAATTCTAATGAATGTGAAAATGTAATAGTTCATCGACAACCACAGAACTTGCTATTGTAGCTAATTACAGATACAAATTTGATTATTTATATTAAATTATTCTCCTAAAAGGGGCCCCCTTTTTTGTTCAAGTGAGCCCACTTTTAGGAGAATTCGTTCATAATGATTTTATAGCATATTATTTTCATTATAGTTTTACAGCATGATATTTTTGCTCACAGTAAAACAAATATTGCTTTCTAAATCAGTTTTCCCACAGTTTAGCTGAATGTTCATATTCTTTATTAACCGCTTTGGCCATTTTGGGTTTGGCCTATATGTGTTTCATACATGTCTAAGGTTTTTACTATGCATTGAAATACACTTTGGTGATGTTTTTATAAGCTATTGTATTGATTTGTTTTTATTTTACAAAGAGAATAATTTAATATAAATAATCAAATTTGTATCTGTAATTAATATAATAGCAAGTTCTGTGGTTGTCGATGAACTAATACATTTTCACATTAGCTCCCATAGAGCTCCTGGCAGGATTTTGAGGGATCTCATTAATTCAGAAAAACAGAACAAAATATTTTTTTTAATGAAAAATGATCTCATAATTCTGAGATAATTAAGTCGTTAATTCAGAAAAACAGAGTAGATTTTTTTTTCTCAAGTGAATGCAATACGCTTCCGTAGCAAACAGCCGCTGACTGTCCGACGGTAACAAGGTTGTGCTGTTTAGGATCCCGCCTCATGAGGAGAAACAGGCACGTGCAGAGGGGGGGGCGTTGGGTGCTTGAGCACCTGCCCCTTTGCCCCTTGGTGCCCAAAGTGCCCTTTTGTCAAATAAAAAATTCCTCTCATTTTTTTTATTTATTAAAGGCCCTTTTGTGAATGCCTGCCTATGCCAAATCTAAATATTAGTAAAATGTATGATTAATAATTTAGCCTTAAATAAAATGATCCAGATGATGACCTTTCACCTGACGACGACCTCATCCGGGACTATTCCTCACGCCGCACGGCCGCAGCACGCGCATTTTTAATTACCGGAAGATATCTTCAACACCGCGACCGCGGCAGCTGGTAAGTGGGGATTCATTCCCAGTGAAGTGATTTTGATGTTTATTTACTTATTATTTTACAAGAACGACGTGAAGAGAGCATGCAGATATGTTGTAAATATTGCTGTGTGTAGCCTGTAGAAGTAACGTTACGTTAGCTTGCTGTTTGAGGGAGAAAAGTTTCACTCACAGGCGTCGAGGGGTCTTGTCTTTTTATGCCTTTTGACTAAATTAAACTATATTATTATTATTTCAGTATTTATTTAAAAAAAAATGTAGAGTGCCTTAAAATAATTATCACAACAACACTGATAAGGCTTATACTGATTTTCTCATTCTCTGAATTATCATTATAAAAATAAAACAATTCAGAACAGGATTAAAATATAATTATATTTTAAATGACAAAAATATTTTCTTTCTACAACAGCAAAGACCACTATTCAGAGATGCTTTAAAGGAGGAGATAATTCCAAATGGGAAATATTGCATGCCTTCCATTGCCTGACAGTCCCAGAGAACTGGAAAACAGCTAGCATTCCAACAGCTGCACTCCAAGCTGTGAAGAAACTGTGCCAGTTCTACAATATTGAAGATGAAGACAAATTGCAGACAGAATTGAAGGTCTTCCATACGTCATACTCATGCCCACCACCAGCCAATGTGTCCTCTATTCTGTCAGTGGTCAAGGAAACCAATGCACATCTAGTTTTCCCCAACATGACTCTGCTGCTGAAGACATATGGCACACTTCCGGTGTCCACAGCAACTGTGGAACGTTCCTTCTCAAAACTGAAGCTTGTGAAAACCAAACTTCGCAGCCTTTGCAAAGAGGAGAGATTGTCTGACCTTCTTCTGTTGGCCATTGAGAAGGACATTCCAATAAATGACAATAATGTCATTAACATTTTTAGGGACATGGCCAACAGGAAATTTCTGTTATAAAAGTCTACAACAACTCATCAACACTTATTGGTAAGATTAATGCTACACTGTGATTTTTAGTAGGTGCCAACAGAATGAACACACACATACACATTTTAGTTTCTTTATTTATATTTTTGATTAGACATAATCAATCAAAATCCAACTACATCTCAGAGTCACAATGCAACTTGAAATCATGATCACAGTATTGTGTACTGTAGACAGACAAGCACACACACCTCTGTCTATATAGATGTTTGTGTCTCACTCTCACCCCTGCCATGGCCACCATCATCCTATCCCCCATTAATGTTTTTTTTTTTCTCAGATAATTTTACTTTTTGAATCTGGTATCTTATTTTCTCTACCTGCAGCTCTTGGTGTGCAGCAGCCTCTGTGAGCATCTCCCTCTTATTTTCTTGGAGCAGTCAGCCTTGGCAGGTCAGTGAGCCAGTTCCAAACACTCTCAGCAATCTTTACATCTTGTCATATCTGTCAAACATATTTTACTAGATTGTCCTGGTCTTAACACAAGTAGAATGCTCTTTTATGAAGTTACCTCGTTAAAGGACTTATTTAATGAGATTGTGCCTGAAAAGGTTTTGGATTTCTTATCATATATTAATCTTAAAAAAATATTGTATAATATGACTTGCTATTTATATTTGTTTTGTTTTTATTGTATTTATATGATATTTGTTTTTTGTAATTGAATTCTTGCCATGAAAATAGCTTTGATCGCTGACATGGCATTAAATAAAACATACTACTACTACTACTACATCTTGTCATGGTAACATAACAATTGTTTAATCAGCTAATATATCTCCTATATGTTTGTTGTTTTAATGTCTACAGTCTCTCAGATCAACTCCAGTATTAGCAGCAGCAACAACAACAGCAAAGGCAGCATACTCACTCAAGGAATTTAGTAAGATTTTACCAGAACAGGTATCACATTAATGTACAAAATCTGTTGTATTTGCTGTAAAATAAAATTGCTGTATTTTTTCTGTTTGCTTTGTTTTTGTTTTTATTATATTAATGGAACTCTTGTATTTTTGTAATTCAGTTTTTGCCATCAAAATAGCCACAAATGCTGACATGGCATTAAATAAAACTATACTCTACTGTACTGAAACATGGGCCACGTTGATTTTACTATAACGGCTGTTCTTAATTATTCTGTATAACAGAGAAGAAAAAGCCATCAGGTTGGTACAACTTAAGACACTTCAGTTTCTAATTATTCTGGACAGAAAATATTTTTTAACTTTTAAACTTAAAATTGTCTTTTCTGTTCTGTTTCTTTTCCAAAACTGCATCACAGCATTTGCTGCCGTATCAATACAGAATCATCCGTGATCGATACTGTGAATCAGCAAGGAATGTGTCACGATATATTACTGTATTGATATTTTGAGCACCACGCTATTTAAAGCCTTGTTCCATGTGCCCCTTTTATACTTTGAGCACCTGCCCCTCCAAAGGTCTCTGCACGGCCCTGAGGAGAAATGAAAACAAATGAGCGCAGCACACAGAAATTATAGTTAGTATATGGAGAGATGGGATTGAATTGATAGATGGAGGACACTAAAAAATCTCTTTATATTAAAGTTAAATGTTTGTTTTTATGTTTGTGAGATTGTATTTCAATTTTGCATCTTGTGTAACAAATAATCTTGTGTACCTGCGGTTTGGTGGATGTGTCTCTGACTAATGTCAGATTAAACGGTTAGTTTGAAATAAAAGTTTGTTTTGTGAAATTTATTTACTTTATAAAATGATTCTCTCAAGTCTTGGCTATTAAACAATAAATAAGGTAAGACATATTTTTCTTATATATAGTTTAGTAGCCTATTATTCTTTTGGCAAAATTTATCATTATAAACAACTTTTTATCCATTTCCTGGATTTTGTATCGCCATAGTCCCTAAATGTAGCCTATATGTAAATGGAGGAAATGGGATTCAAATAGAAAACATTTTTCGATGGAGAACATCATTGTGTCCCCCCACTTCTCAAACCAAAGTTACACCCTTGCACTGATCTATACATATATATATATATATATATATATATATATATATATATATATATATAACTGGATTGCTCATAGAATTCTATAGAGTTTTATATATAGATCAGTGGGGCGACATCATGCAAAGACATTGTCGATGCTAAATTGCGGAGGGTTTTCTGATATATCGAACGGTGCGGCAAAATAACGGAATAAGGACATTTTAAATTCTGAAGGGTTTCTTGATATCTTAAATACTGTTGATTCCATTTTGTGCATATTCACATGTTTTGAGGTATTTGGCATAATTGTAAAGTTTAATCTAATAAACATATTTATTACATTATATATAAATAAAATCTAGTACAAATATCAACTGAAATGTAAAAATACAAGAAAACCCATGTTTAATCCACTGTGTATTAATTATCTGACTGGCAATTACATGAAATGTCCAATAGAGGACATCCAAGCGCCATTGTTGAATGATCCAAACATTGGACTCTCGCTCAGGGTTGCCAGATAACACCCCAAACTGAGATTTATACTTGCACGAATGGGAAATATTTCGCTTTTGTCACACTCAATTGATGCAATCTGGCAACCTTGCATGAGATCTTCGAAAAATAAACAACTAACGCTGCGTTTATGTTTGAGCTCTTTTCCAGTCGAATCCCAAAACAAATGTGTCCCACTCAATATATACATCAACTGAGGTGCGGATGCAATCTTTATTAATTAAAATATATGTTTTATATGGATGGATTAGAACCATTCAGAGCGTTCAAATTTGGGAACAATTATTCCCATGTTCCTGTCTCAGTGTCTTCGCCGTCCAATCACCGATTTTATTTCTGAAATCTGCCCAGATACTCATGACAACATAAGCTAAAGACACATATGATTGGTTAAGGGGTTAGTGGGCGTGATTCATTAATATGTCGTCATCATCGTCATCCTTCATTTCAAGTCCAGTGTTGGATTTACTGCTTCAAATTGAAACTGAGGCGATATTTCAAGGTAAGACACGTTATTTAACATGTGTTGTCTATATTTTCTATTGAAAGTCAAAACATTTAATTACGAAGCATTTATTTGTAGGAGTAACGCTAGTTATTTCTGAGAAAATGGCATGACCGTTTTTTTTCTCTTTTGACGCCGTTCAGACAATTTTTTTTTTCTTTTGATGCTGCTCACACAAAACTAACATGCTTTAGCTATATAACATGTTATAGTTACATGCTATTTTTTTTTTATCATGTTTATAATTCGATTTATTATTATAATGCTGTAGCTTTCTTATTTTTCTATTTATTTTATTTTCAAAAGGGAGACTTTTTTTTTTTTACACATACTTAAAATAAATGGTTTCAATTATAATAAAGTGTTTGCTCAAAAATAAAAAAAAATAAAGTAAAATAACCGTTCTGTTTTAACTGTAATTGTATAATATATAATAGTAATTGTGTAATACGTGAAACTGTGATATTTTCTGAGACGGTTATCATACCGTGAAAATCTCATACCGTTGCAACCCTACTTTGATAACAGTTTTCAAGACATTAGGCTTGTTTGAGATGAGCAAAATCTGCGCAGAACCGATCACCGGTGATTAGCGCGTAATGCATGCCGGTTAGAAATGTGTCCGAGAGCAGTCCGCCTCGCTCTGATGTCATGCTGACGTATGTCAAAAAACACTCGCGAGCGCAAGGCGCACGTGTCGGATTCTGCAGTCGCGCGCAGTTGCTCTCCACCGACTGCGCTGATCAAAAGCATGTTGGGAAACGACTTGCTGACGACACAACTTAATGCTCATTGGCTGCGATTGTCAGCTGATATTTTTTTCCCTTAATTCTAAGAAGTCCATTACCTATAGCCTAATACTATTTACTTTTTCTATAGTACTTTATTAGTAATTAGTACATGTGCTTTATTTATCCTTTTATTTTTATTTTCTTATTTTGAAGTCCTGTTTGTTGTAATTTTCTCTTTATTGTATTGTATGCTTGTGTTAATTTTGTACATTGACATTTTTGTACCACATTATTCCATTAAATAAATTAGTCAATCCATCAATACATGCATACATACATCTAATGTGACGGTTTTACAATGAGGCCTCATGTTTGTGTGTTTTTATCTGATATCTTTATCTGGGTATGTCTTATTCCTGGAGTGCAGTAAACCCACACATGCATGCTAATTTCTTAATTTAGAATGTGTTTTTGTTTCATATTATTTTTGCTGTACACACTTTTCCTAATCATTAAACATGAAATTCAAACTTACATTAAGGTGACAAACAATTGTGTAATATATTTATATAGAATATTTTTCATGTAAAAAAGGGATAGTTCACCCAAATATTTTTTTTTCTTTGGGTAAACTATCCCTTAAGTAGGATACACATCATTAGGTTAATCAGCTGTGCCATATCCCACTCTGAAATGTTTAACCCATAATTAGGGATAACAATGTAAACAGCATCTGTATGCTCAACATTTCTCATTATGGCTTTGATTATAAGAGGCACCCACAAAGTTAACAATTGT
Organism: Xyrauchen texanus; assembly: GCF_025860055.1. Classification (NCBI taxonomy): domain Eukaryota; kingdom Metazoa; phylum Chordata; class Actinopteri; order Cypriniformes; family Catostomidae; genus Xyrauchen; species Xyrauchen texanus. Next base: position 45,313,302 of record NC_068291.1, on the reverse strand, counting down.
AGCAAGATGGAGAATGTGTTATTAACACTATCAGACTCCCAGGGAGCAATAACATTAACAGTAAGCAAAGAAATTGCTGAGACAATAAAGAATGGTGAGGAAAAAAAATAAAAAAATTTGGATGCTTGATGATGGAATTAATTTTATTTTATTGATTTAAATTCCTTTTTACAGATAAAAAAATATGCAGCATATATAATGCAACAAGTGAGAAATGCAGAACAGAAACAAGGTAAGGCATTTTAAGTAATGAGCACTGTTCACCCTCGGTGATTCTCCTCATCATAACCATCTTTGTGTAAAAACAGTGGTATTTCAATTGCATCCACTTCGTCTGTGATAAAGAACGCGAACGCGATCTCTTCCATTGCTGACGTTTGCAGTCCACAACACAGCGAGATTCAGGAAGTGTCCGGCTTGCCTGCACTTTTTTCACTCCTCCCCTCACTGCAGCCGCCTACTCTCACCTACATTTCAGGCGAAGCAAGGCGCATCTCAAACAAGCCTATTGCTTTACTTGAGCCAATCGCTACATTCATGTGCTTTCTCTTTGGAGATGAGGTGGCTTCCCTGGCCTCAGACATGGGAACGCTGTTTCAGATGAACTCATCAGCATTGGAGGAGGAGATTTAGGCACTGTAGACTGACATGCAGGTGAAGGCGAGGGCATCTTATGGACATTTTTGGACCTTCTTGCAGAAGAAAAGTTTCCAAATATCAGAAAATGTGCCACCTCATTGACTGCACTGTTTGACTCAACTTATATATGTGAATCAGCCTTTTCTCATATGAAGATTATTAAATAAAACACTGGTCCACCATGACTAATGACAATTTGGAGGCCTGTTTGAGACTAGCCACCAGCAGCTACTGCCTGATTCCATTCAGTGCAAGTCATCAGAATAAGGTAAATGCCCTGACTTTGTAATATATTGTGCTGTAGGTGTTTTGAGTTTAGTGTTACAAATGAATGATATCAACTTTGAACATTATTATTGTTTTTTATTATTAATTAGATGAATTCCATGTAGGGATACATGCAGTAATCCCAACAAGCATTTGTTTTTTAAATTAATCTGTGTGTTTTTTTTAGTTGGTAGATATTATTGAGACGGTTATTTAAAAGTAGATCATCACACAAAAAAGTGTGTGTACCCCTGATCTAATGGGATGAATGGGCACCCTTCTCGCCACCAAAGGTCTTACTGAACAGAGTAACTTGGTGAAATCGGCTGTTATCCCATGTTGACCTAGGGACATCATACAGTTGTGTTGTGTTATACAGTTGTGTTGTGTTATACAGTGATGTTGACCTAGGGACATCATACAGTTGTGTTGTGTTATACAGTTGTGTTGTGTTATACAGTGATGTTGACCTAGGGACATCATACAGTTGTGTTGTGTTATACAGTTGTGTTGTGTTATACAGTTGTGTTGACCTAGGGACATCATACAGTTGTGTTGTGTTATACAGTTGTGTTGTGTTATACAGTTGTGTTGACCTAGGGACATCATACAGTTGTGTTGTGTTATACAGTTGTGTTGACCTAGGGACATCATACAGTTGTGTTGACCTAGGGACATCATACAGTTGTGTTGTGTTATACAGTTGTGTTGTGTTATACAGTTGTGTTGACCTAGGGACATCATACAGTTGTGTTGTGTTATACAGTTGTGTTGTGTTATACAGTTGTGTTGACCTAGGGACATCATACAGTTGTGTTGTGTTATACAGTTGTGTTGACCTAGGGACATCATACAGTTGTGTTGTGTTATACAGTTGTGTTGTGTTATACAGTTGTGTTGACCTAGGGACATCATACAGTTGTGTTGTGTTATACAGTTGTGTTGACCTAGGGACATCATACAGTTGTGTTGTGTTATACAGTGATGTTGACCTAGGGACATCACACAGTTGTGTTGTGTTATACAGTTGTGTTGACCTAGGGACATCATACAGTTGTGTTGTGTTATACAGTTGTGTTGACCTAGGGACATCATACAGTTGTGTTGTGTTATACAGTGATGTTGACCTAGGGACATCATACAGTTGTGTTGTGTTATACAGTTGTGTTGACCTAGGGACATCATACAGTTGTGTTGTGTTATACAGTGATGTTGACCTAGGGACATCATACAGTTGTGTTGTGTTATACAGTTGTGTTGTGTTATACAGTTGTGTTGACGTAGGGACATCATACAGTTGTGTTGTGTTATACAGTTGTGTTGACCTAGGGACATCATACAGTTGTGTTGTGTTGACCTAGGGACATCACACAGTTGTGTTGTGTTATACAGTGATGTTGACCTAGGGACATCATACAGTTGTGTTGTGTTATACAGTTGTGTTGACCTAGGGAGATCATACAGTTGTGTTGTGTTATACAGTTGTGTTGTGTTATACAGTTGTGTTGACCTAGGGACATCATACAGTTGTGTTGTGTTATACAGTGATGTTGACCTAGGGACATCATACAGTTGTGTTGTGTTATACAGTTGTGTTGACCTAGGGACATCACACAGTTGTGTTGTGTTATACAGTGATGATGACCTAGGGACATCATACAGTTGTGTTGTGTTATACAGTTGTGTTGACCTAGGGAGATCATACAGTTGTGTTATACAGTTGTGTTGACCGAGGGACATCATACAGTTGTGTTGACCTAGGGACATCATACAGTTGTGTTGTGTTATACAGTGATGTTGACCTAGGGACATCATACAGTTGTGTTGTGTTATACAGTTGTGTTGACCTAGGGACATCATACAGTTGTGTTGTGTTGACCTAGGGACATCATACAGTTGTGTTGTGTTATACAGTTGTGTTGACCTAGGGACATCATACAGTTGTGTTGTGTTATACAGTGATGTTGACCTAGGGACATCATACAGTTGTGTTGTGTTATACAGTTGTGTTGACCTAGGGACATCATACAGTTGTGTTGTGTTGACCTAGGGACATCATACAGTTGTGTTGTGTTATACAGTGATGTTGACCTAGGGACATCATACAGTTGTGTTGTGTTATACATTTGTGTTGACCTAGGGACATCATACAGTTGTGTTGTGTTATACAGTTGTGTTGTGTTATACAGTTGTGTTGACCTAGGGATATCATACAGTTGTGTTGTGTTATACAGTTGTGTTGACCTAGGGACATCATACAGTTGTGTTGTGTTGACCTAGGGACATCACACAGTTGTGTTGTGTTATACAGTGATGTTGACCTAGGGACATCATACAGTTGTGTTGTGTTATACAGTTGTGTTGACCTAGGGAGATCATACAGTTGTGTTGTGTTATACAGTTGTGTTGTGTTATACAGTTGTGTTGACCTAGGGACATCATACAGTTGTGTTGTGTTATACAGTGATGTTGACCTAGGGACATCATACAGTTGTGTTGTGTTATACAGTTGTGTTGACCTAGGGACATCACACAGTTGTGTTGTGTTATACAGTGATGATGACCTAGGGACATCATACAGTTGTGTTGTGTTATACAGTTGTGTTGACCTAGGGAGATCATACAGTTGTGTTATACAGTTGTGTTGACCGAGGGACATCATACAGTTGTGTTGTGTTATACAGTTGTGTTGACCTAGGGACATCATACAGTTGTGTTGTGTTATACAGTGATGTTGACCTAGGGACATCATACAGTTGTGTTGTGTTATACAGTTGTGTTGACCTAGGGACATCATACAGTTGTGTTGTGTTGACCTAGGGACATCATACAGTTGTGTTGTGTTATACAGTTGTGTTGACCTAGGGACATCATACAGTTGTGTTGTGTTATACAGTGATGTTGACCTAGGGACATCATACAGTTGTGTTGTGTTATACAGTTGTGTTGACCTAGGGACATCATACAGTTGTGTTGTGTTGACCTAGGGACATCATACAGTTGTGTTGTGTTATACAGTGATGTTGACCTAGGGACATCATACAGTTGTGTTGTGTTATACATTTGTGTTGACCTAGGGACATCATACAGTTGTGTTGTGTTATACAGTTGTGTTGTGTTATACAGTTGTGTTGACCTAGGGATATCATACAGTTGTGTTGTGTTATACAGTGATGTTGACCTAGGGACATCACACAGTTGTGTTGTGTTATACAGTGATGTTGACCTAGGGACATCACACAGTTGTGTTGTGTTATACAGTTGTGTTGACCTAGGGACATCACACAGTTGTGTTGTGTTATACAGTTGTGTTGTGTTATACAGTGATGTTGACCTAGGGACATCAAACAGTTGTGTTGTGTTATACAGTGATGTTGACCTAGGGACATCACACAGTTGTGTTGTGTTATACAGTGATGTTGACCTAGGGACATCACACAGTTGTGTTGTGTTATACAGTGATGTTGACCTAGGGACATCATACAGTTGTGTTGTGTTATACAGTTGTGTTGTGTTATACAGTTGTGTTGACCTAGGGACATCACACAGTTGTGTTGTGTTATACAGTTGTGTTGACCTAGGGACATCATACAGTTGTGTTGTGTTATACAGTTGTGTTGACCTAGGGACATCATACAGTTGTGTTGTGTTATACAGTTGTGTTGACCTAGGGACATCATACAGTTGTGTTGACCTAGGGACATCATACAGTTGTGTTGTGTTATACAGTTGTGTTGTGTTATACAGTTGTGTTGACCTAGGGACATCACACAGTTGTGTTGTGTTATACAGTTGTGTTGACCTAGGGACATCACACAGTTGTGTTGTGTTATACAGTTGTGTTGACCTAGGGACATCATACAGTTGTGTTGTGTTATACAGTTGTGTTGACCGAGGGACATCATACAGTTGTGTTGTGTTATACAGTGATGTTGACCTAAGGACATCATACAGTTGTGTTGTGTTATACAGTTGTGTTGACCTAGGGACATCACACAGTTATGTTGTGTTATACAGTTGTGTTGTGTTATACAGTGATGTTGACCTAGGGACATCATACAGTTGTGTTGTGTTATACAGTTGTGTTGACCTAGGGACATCATACAGTTGTGTTGTGTTATACAGTGGTGTTGACCTAGGGACATCACACAGTTGTGTTGTGTTATACAGTTGTGTTGACCTAGGGACATCACACAGTTGTGTTGTGTTATACAGTGATGTTGACCTAGGGACATCACACAGTTGTGTTGTGTTGTACAGTTGTGTTGACCTAGGGAGATCATACAGTTGTGTTATACAGTTGTGTTGACCGAGGGACATCATACAGTTTTGTTGTGTTATACAGTTGTGTTGACCTAGGGACATCATACAGTTGTGTTGTGTTGACCTAGGGACATCATACAGTTGTGTTGTGTTATACAGTTGTGTTGACCTAGGGACATCATACAGTTGTGTTGTGTTGACCTAGGGACATCATACAGTTGTGTTGTGTTATACAGTTGTGTTGACCTAGGGACATCATACAGTTGTGTTGTGTTATACAGTGATGTTGACCTAGGGACATCATACAGTTGTGTTGTGTTATACAGTTGTGTTGACCTAGGGACATCATACAGTTGTGTTGTGTTGACCTAGGGACATCATACAGTTGTGTTGTGTTATACAGTTGTGTTGACCTAGGGACATCATACAGTTGTGTTGTGTTATACAGTGATGTTGACCTAGGGACATCATACAGTTGTGTTGTGTTATACAGTGATGTTGACCTAGGGACATCATACAGTTGTGTTGTGTTGACCTAGGGACATCATACAGTTGTGTTGTGTTATACAGTTGTGTTGTGTTATACAGTTGTGTTGACCTAGGGACATCATACAGTTGTGTTGTGTTATACAGTTGTGTTGTGTTATACAGTTGTGTTGACCTAGGGACATCATACAGTTGTGTTGTGTTATACAGTTGTGTTGACCTAGGGACATCATACAGTTGTGTTGTGTTATACAGTGATGTTGACCTAGGGACATCATACAGTTGTGTTGTGTTATACAGTTGTGTTGTGTTATACAGTTGTGTTGACCTAGGGACATCATACAGTTGTGTTGTGTTATACAGTTGTGTTGTGTTATACAGTTGTGTTGACCTAGGGACATCACACAGTTGTGTTGTGTTATACAGTTGTGTTGACCTAGGGACATCATACAGTTGTGTTGTGTTATACAGTGATGTTGACCTAGGGACATCACACAGTTGTGTTGTGTTATACAGTTGTGTTGACCTAGGGACATCACACAGTTGTGTTGTGTTATACAGTGATGTTGACCTAGGGACATCATACAGTTGTGTTGTGTTATACAGTTGTGTTGTGTTATACAGTTGTGTTGACCTAGGGACATCACACAGTTGTGTTGTGTTATACAGTTGTGTTGACCTAGGGACATCATACAGTTGTGTTGTGTTATACAGTTGTGTTGACCTAGGGACATCATACAGTTGTGTTGTGTTATACAGTTGTGTTGACCTAGGGACATCATACAGTTGTGTTGACCTAGGGACATCATACAGTTGTGTTGTGTTATACAGTTGTGTTGACCTAGGGACATCATACAGTTGTGTTGTGTTATACAGTTGTGTTGACCTAGGGACATCACACAGTTGTGTTGTGTTATACAGTTGTGTTGTGTTATACAGTGATGTTGACCTAGGGACATCACACAGTTGTGTTGTGTTATACAGTTGTGTTGACCTAGGGACATCATACAGTTGTGTTGTGTTATACAGTTGTGTTGACCGAGGGACATCATACAGTTGTGTTGTGTTATACAGTGATGTTGACCTAAGGACATCATACAGTTGTGTTGTGTTATACAGTTGTGTTGACCTAGGGACATCACACAGTTATGTTGTGTTATACAGTTGTGTTGTGTTATACAGTGATGTTGACCTAGGGACATCACACAGTTGTGTTGTGTTATACAGTTGTGTTGACCTAGGGACATCACACAGTTGTGTTGTGTTATACAGTTGTGTTGACCTAGGGACATCACACATTTGTGTTGTGTTATACAGTGATGTTGACCTAGGGACATCACACAGTTGTGTTGTGTTATACAGTGATGTTGACCTAGGGACATCACACAGTTGTGTTGTGTTATACAGTGATGTTGACCTAGGGACATCATACAGTTGTGTTGTGTTATACAGTGATGTTGACCTAGGGACATCACACAGTTTTGTTGTGTTATACAGTTGTGTTGACCTAGGGACATCACACAGTTATGTTGTGTTATACAGTTGTGTTGACCTAGGGACATCACACAGTTGTGTTGTGTTATACAGTGATGTTGACCTAGGGACATCACACAGTTTTGTTGTGTTATACAGTGATGTTGACCTAGGGACATCATACAGTTGTGTTGTGTTGACCTAGGGACATCATACAGTTGTGTTGTGTTGACCTAGGGACATCACACAGTTATGTTGTGTTATACAGTTGTGTTGTGTTATACAGTGATGTTGACCTAGGGACATCACACAGTTTTGTTGTGTTATACAGTGATGTTGACCTAGGGACATCATACAGTTGTGTTGTGTTATACAGTTGTGTTGACCTAGGGACATCACACAGTTATGTTGTGTTATACAGTTGTGTTGTGTTATACAGTGATGTTGACCTAGGGACATCACACAGTTGTGTTGTGTTATACAGTTGTGTTGACCTAGGGACATCACACAGTTGTGTTGTGTTATACAGTTGTGTTGACCTAGGGACATCACACAGTTGTGTTGTGTTATACAGTTGTGTTGACCTAGGGACATCACACAGTTGTGTTGTGTTATACAGTGATGTTGACCTAGGGACATCACACAGTTGTGTTGTGTTATACAGTGATGTTGACCTAGGGACATCATACAGTTGTGTTGTGTTATACAGTTGTGTTGACCTAGGGACATCATACAGTTGTGTTGTGTTGTGTTGACCTAGGGACATCATACAGTTGTGTTGTGTTATACAGTGATGTTGACCTAGGGACATCATACAGTTGTGTTGACCTAGGGACATCACACAGTTGTGTTGTGTTATACAGTGATGTTGACCTAGGGACATCATACAGTTGTGTTGTGTTATACAGTGATGTTGACCTAGGGACATCACACAGTTTTGTTGTGTTATACAGTGATGTTGACTTAGGGACATCACACAGTTGTGTTGTGTTATACAGTGATGTTGACCTAGGGACATCATACAGTTGTGTTGTGTTATACAGTTGTGTTGACCTAGGGACATCATACAGTTGTGTTGTGTTGTGTTGACCTAGGGACATCATACAGTTGTGTTGTGTTATACAGTGATGTTGACCTAGGGACATCATACAGTTGTGTTTACCTAGGGACATCATACAGTTGTGTTGTGTTATACAGTGATGTTGACCTAGGGACATCACACAGTTGTGTTGTTATACAGTTGTGTTGACCTAGGGACATCACACAGTTGTGTTGTGTTATACAGTGATGTTGACCTAGGGACATCATACAGTTGTGTTGTGTTATACAGTGATGTTGACCTAGGGACATCACACAGTTGTGTTGTGTTATACAGTTGTGTTGACCTAGGGACATCATACAGTTGTGTTGTGTTGACCTAGGGACATCATACAGTTGTGTTGTGTTATACAGTGATGTTGACCTAGGGACATCATACAGTTGTGTTGTGTTTTACAGTTGTGTTGACCTAGGGACATCATACAGTTGTGTTGTGTTGACCTAGGGACATCATACAGTTGTGTTGTGTTGTGTTATACAGTGATGTTGACCTAGGGACATCATACAGTTGTGTTGACCTAGGGACATCACACAGTTGTGTTGAGTTATACAGTTATGTTGACCTAGGGACATCATACAGTTGTGTTGTGTTATACAGTGATGTTGACCTAGGGACATCATACAGTTGTGTTGTGTTATACAGTGATGTTGACCTAGGGACATCATACAGTTGTGTTGTGTTATACAGTGATGTTGACCTAGGGACATCATACAGTTGTGCTGACCTAGGGACATCATACAGTTGTGTTGTGTTATACAGTTGTGTTGTGTTATACAGTGATGTTGACCTAGGGACATCATACAGTTGTGCTGACCTAGGGACATCATACAGTTGTGTTGTGTTATACGGTTGTGTTGTGTTATACAGTGATGTTGACCTAGGGACATCATACAGTTGTGTTGTGTTATACAGTTGTGTTGACCTAGGGACATCATACAGTTGTGTTGTGTTATACAGTGATATTGACCTAGGGACATCACACAGTTGTGTTGACCTAGGGACATCACACAGTTGTGTTGTGTTATACAGTTGTGTTGACCTAGGGACATCATACAGTTGTGTTGTGTAATTCAGTGATGTTGACCTAGGGACATCACACAGTTGTGTTGTGTTATACAGTTGTGTTGACCTAGGGACATCATACAGTTGTGTTGTGTTATACAGTTGTGTTGTGTTATACGGTTGTGTTGTGTTATACAGTGATGTTGACCTAGGGACATCATACAGTTGTGTTGTGTTATACAGTTGTGTTGACCTAGGGACATCATACAGTTGTGTTGTGTTATACAGTGATATTGACCTAGGGACATCACACAGTTGTGTTGACCTAGGGACATCATACAGTTGTGTTGTGTAATTCAGTGATGTTGACCTAGGGACATCACACAGTTGTGTTGTGTTATACAGTTGTGTTGACCTAGGGACATCATACAGTTGTGTTGTGTTATACAGTGATGTTGACCTAGGGACATCACACAGTTTTGTTGTGTTATACAGTGATGTTGACCTAGGGACATCACACAGTTATGTTGTGTTATACAGTTGTGTTGTGTTATACAGTGATGTTGACCTAGGGACATCACACAGTTTTGTTGTGTTATACAGTGATGTTGACCTAGGGACATCATACAGTTGTGTTGTGTTATACAGTTGTGTTGACCTAGGGACATCACACAGTTATGTTGTGTTATACAGTTGTGTTGTGTTATACAGTGATGTTGACCTAGGGACATCACACAGTTGTGTTGTGTTATACAGTTGTGTTGACCTAGGGACATCACACAGTTGTGTTGTGTTATACAGTTGTGTTGACCTAGGGACATCACACAGTTGTGTTGTGTTATACAGTTGTGTTGACCTAGGGACATCACACAGTTGTGTTGTGTTATACAGTGATGTTGACCTAGGGACATCACACAGTTGTGTTGTGTTATACAGTGATGTTGACCTAGGGACATCATACAGTTGTGTTGTGTTATACAGTTGTGTTGACCTAGGGACATCATACAGTTGTGTTGTGTTGTGTTGACCTAGGGACATCATACAGTTGTGTTGTGTTATACAGTGATGTTGACCTAGGGACATCATACAGTTGTGTTGACCTAGGGACATCACACAGTTGTGTTGTGTTATACAGTGATGTTGACCTAGGGACATCATACAGTTGTGTTGTGTTATACAGTGATGTTGACCTAGGGACATCACACAGTTTTGTTGTGTTATACAGTGATGTTGACTTAGGGACATCACACAGTTGTGTTGTGTTATACAGTGATGTTGACCTAGGGACATCATACAGTTGTGTTGTGTTATACAGTTGTGTTGACCTAGGGACATCATACAGTTGTGTTGTGTTGTGTTGACCTAGGGACATCATACAGTTGTGTTGTGTTATACAGTGATGTTGACCTAGGGACATCATACAGTTGTGTTTACCTAGGGACATCATACAGTTGTGTTGTGTTATACAGTGATGTTGACCTAGGGACATCACACAGTTGTGTTGTTATACAGTTGTGTTGACCTAGGGACATCACACAGTTGTGTTGTGTTATACAGTGATGTTGACCTAGGGACATCATACAGTTGTGTTGTGTTATACAGTGATGTTGACCTAGGGACATCACACAGTTGTGTTGTGTTATACAGTTGTGTTGACCTAGGGACATCATACAGTTGTGTTGTGTTGACCTAGGGACATCATACAGTTGTGTTGTGTTATACAGTGATGTTGACCTAGGGACATCATACAGTTGTGTTGTGTTTTACAGTTGTGTTGACCTAGGGACATCATACAGTTGTGTTGTGTTGACCTAGGGACATCATACAGTTGTGTTGTGTTGTGTTATACAGTGATGTTGACCTAGGGACATCATACAGTTGTGTTGACCTAGGGACATCACACAGTTGTGTTGAGTTATACAGTTATGTTGACCTAGGGACATCATACAGTTGTGTTGTGTTATACAGTGATGTTGACCTAGGGACATCATACAGTTGTGTTGTGTTATACAGTGATGTTGACCTAGGGACATCATACAGTTGTGTTGTGTTATACAGTGATGTTGACCTAGGGACATCATACAGTTGTGCTGACCTAGGGACATCATACAGTTGTGTTGTGTTATACAGTTGTGTTGTGTTATACAGTGATGTTGACCTAGGGACATCATACAGTTGTGCTGACCTAGGGACATCATACAGTTGTGTTGTGTTATACGGTTGTGTTGTGTTATACAGTGATGTTGACCTAGGGACATCATACAGTTGTGTTGTGTTATACAGTTGTGTTGACCTAGGGACATCATACAGTTGTGTTGTGTTATACAGTGATATTGACCTAGGGACATCACACAGTTGTGTTGACCTAGGGACATCACACAGTTGTGTTGTGTTATACAGTTGTGTTGACCTAGGGACATCATACAGTTGTGTTGTGTAATTCAGTGATGTTGACCTAGGGACATCACACAGTTGTGTTGTGTTATACAGTTGTGTTGACCTAGGGACATCATACAGTTGTGTTGTGTTATACAGTTGTGTTGTGTTATACGGTTGTGTTGTGTTATACAGTGATGTTGACCTAGGGACATCATACAGTTGTGTTGTGTTATACAGTTGTGTTGACCTAGGGACATCATACAGTTGTGTTGTGTTATACAGTGATATTGACCTAGGGACATCACACAGTTGTGTTGACCTAGGGACATCATACAGTTGTGTTGTGTAATTCAGTGATGTTGACCTAGGGACATCACACAGTTGTGTTGTGTTATACAGTTGTGTTGACCTAGGGACATCATACAGTTGTGTTGTGTTATACAGTGATGTTGACCTAGGGACATCATACAGTAGTGTTGTGTTATTCAGTGATGTTGAAATAGGGACATCACACAGTTGTGTTGTGTTATTCAGTGATGTTGACCTAGGGACATCATACAGTTGTGTTGACCTAGGGACATCATACAGTTGTGTTGTGTTATACAGTTGTGTTGACCTAGGGACATCATACAGTTGTGTTGTGTTATACGGTTGTGTTGACCTAGGGACATCATACAGTTGTGTTGTATTATACGGCTGTGTTGTGTTATACAGTTGTGTTGACCTAGGGACATCACACAGTTGTGTTGTGTTATACAGTTGTGTTGACCTAGGGACATCATACAGTTGTGTTGTGTTATACAGTTGTGTTGTGTTATACAGTTGTGTTGACCTAGGGACATCACACAGTTGTGTTGTGTTATACAGTGATGTTGACCTAGGGACATCACACAGTTGTGTTGTTATACAGTTGTGTTGACCTAGGGACATCACACAGTTGTGTTGTGTTATACAGTGATGTTGACCTAGGGACATCATACAGTTGTGTTGTGTTATACAGTGATGTTGACCTAGGGACATCACACAGTTGTGTTGTGTTATACAGTTGTGTTGACCTAGGGACATCATACAGTTGTGTTGTGTTGACCTAGGGACATCATACAGTTGTGTTGTGTTATACAGTGATGTTGACCTAGGGACATCATACAGTTGTGTTGTGTTTTACAGTTGTGTTGACCTAGGGACATCATACAGTTGTGTTGTGTTGACCTAGGGACATCATACAGTTGTGTTGTGTTGTGTTATACAGTGATGTTGACCTAGGGACATCATACAGTTGTGTTGACCTAGGGACATCACACAGTTGTGTTGAGTTATACAGTTATGTTGACCTAGGGACATCATACAGTTGTGTTGTGTTATACAGTGATGTTGACCTAGGGACATCATACAGTTGTGTTGTGTTATACAGTGATGTTGACCTAGGGACATCATACAGTTGTGTTGTGTTATACAGTGATGTTGACCTAGGGACATCATACAGTTGTGCTGACCTAGGGACATCATACAGTTGTGTTGTGTTATACAGTTGTGTTGTGTTATACAGTGATGTTGACCTAGGGACATCATACAGTTGTGCTGACCTAGGGACATCATACAGTTGTGTTGTGTTATACGGTTGTGTTGTGTTATACAGTGATGTTGACCTAGGGACATCATACAGTTGTGTTGTGTTATACAGTTGTGTTGACCTAGGGACATCATACAGTTGTGTTGTGTTATACAGTGATATTGACCTAGGGACATCACACAGTTGTGTTGACCTAGGGACATCACACAGTTGTGTTGTGTTATACAGTTGTGTTGACCTAGGGACATCATACAGTTGTGTTGTGTAATTCAGTGATGTTGACCTAGGGACATCACACAGTTGTGTTGTGTTATACAGTTGTGTTGACCTAGGGACATCATACAGTTGTGTTGTGTTATACAGTTGTGTTGTGTTATACGGTTGTGTTGTGTTATACAGTGATGTTGACCTAGGGACATCATACAGTTGTGTTGTGTTATACAGTTGTGTTGACCTAGGGACATCATACAGTTGTGTTGTGTTATACAGTGATATTGACCTAGGGACATCACACAGTTGTGTTGACCTAGGGACATCATACAGTTGTGTTGTGTAATTCAGTGATGTTGACCTAGGGACATCACACAGTTGTGTTGTGTTATACAGTTGTGTTGACCTAGGGACATCATACAGTTGTGTTGTGTTATACAGTGATGTTGACCTAGGGACATCACACAGTTGTGTTGTGTTATACAGTGATGTTGACCTAGGGACATCACACAGTTATGTTGTGTTATACAGTTGTGTTGTGTTATACAGTGATGTTGACCTAGGGACATCACACAGTTTTGTTGTGTTATACAGTGATGTTGACCTAGGGACATCATACAGTTGTGTTGTGTTATACAGTTGTGTTGACCTAGGGACATCACACAGTTATGTTGTGTTATACAGTTGTGTTGTGTTATACAGTGATGTTGACCTAGGGACATCACACAGTTGTGTTGTGTTATACAGTTGTGTTGACCTAGGGACATCACACAGTTGTGTTGTGTTATACAGTTGTGTTGACCTAGGGACATCACACAGTTGTGTTGTGTTATACAGTTGTGTTGACCTAGGGACATCACACAGTTGTGTTGTGTTATACAGTGATGTTGACCTAGGGACATCACACAGTTGTGTTGTGTTATACAGTGATGTTGACCTAGGGACATCATACAGTTGTGTTGTGTTATACAGTTGTGTTGACCTAGGGACATCATACAGTTGTGTTGTGTTGTGTTGACCTAGGGACATCATACAGTTGTGTTGTGTTATACAGTGATGTTGACCTAGGGACATCATACAGTTGTGTTGACCTAGGGACATCACACAGTTGTGTTGTGTTATACAGTGATGTTGACCTAGGGACATCATACAGTTGTGTTGTGTTATACAGTGATGTTGACCTAGGGACATCACACAGTTTTGTTGTGTTATACAGTGATGTTGACTTAGGGACATCACACAGTTGTGTTGTGTTATACAGTGATGTTGACCTAGGGACATCATACAGTTGTGTTGTGTTATACAGTTGTGTTGACCTAGGGACATCATACAGTTGTGTTGTGTTGTGTTGACCTAGGGACATCATACAGTTGTGTTGTGTTATACAGTGATGTTGACCTAGGGACATCATACAGTTGTGTTTACCTAGGGACATCATACAGTTGTGTTGTGTTATACAGTGATGTTGACCTAGGGACATCACACAGTTGTGTTGTTATACAGTTGTGTTGACCTAGGGACATCACACAGTTGTGTTGTGTTATACAGTGATGTTGACCTAGGGACATCATACAGTTGTGTTGTGTTATACAGTGATGTTGACCTAGGGACATCACACAGTTGTGTTGTGTTATACAGTTGTGTTGACCTAGGGACATCATACAGTTGTGTTGTGTTGACCTAGGGACATCATACAGTTGTGTTGTGTTATACAGTGATGTTGACCTAGGGACATCATACAGTTGTGTTGTGTTTTACAGTTGTGTTGACCTAGGGACATCATACAGTTGTGTTGTGTTGACCTAGGGACATCATACAGTTGTGTTGTGTTGTGTTATACAGTGATGTTGACCTAGGGACATCATACAGTTGTGTTGACCTAGGGACATCACACAGTTGTGTTGAGTTATACAGTTATGTTGACCTAGGGACATCATACAGTTGTGTTGTGTTATACAGTGATGTTGACCTAGGGACATCATACAGTTGTGTTGTGTTATACAGTGATGTTGACCTAGGGACATCATACAGTTGTGTTGTGTTATACAGTGATGTTGACCTAGGGACATCATACAGTTGTGCTGACCTAGGGACATCATACAGTTGTGTTGTGTTATACAGTTGTGTTGTGTTATACAGTGATGTTGACCTAGGGACATCATACAGTTGTGCTGACCTAGGGACATCATACAGTTGTGTTGTGTTATACGGTTGTGTTGTGTTATACAGTGATGTTGACCTAGGGACATCATACAGTTGTGTTGTGTTATACAGTTGTGTTGACCTAGGGACATCATACAGTTGTGTTGTGTTATACAGTGATATTGACCTAGGGACATCACACAGTTGTGTTGACCTAGGGACATCACACAGTTGTGTTGTGTTATACAGTTGTGTTGACCTAGGGACATCATACAGTTGTGTTGTGTAATTCAGTGATGTTGACCTAGGGACATCACACAGTTGTGTTGTGTTATACAGTTGTGTTGACCTAGGGACATCATACAGTTGTGTTGTGTTATACAGTTGTGTTGTGTTATCACGGTTGTGTTGTGTTATACAGTGATGTTGACCTAGGGACATCATACAGTTGTGTTGTGTTATACAGTTGTGTTGACCTAGGGACATCATACAGTTGTGTTGTGTTATACAGTGATATTGACCTAGGGACATCACACAGTTGTGTTGACCTAGGGACATCATACAGTTGTGTTGTGTAATTCAGTGATGTTGACCTAGGGACATCACACAGTTGTGTTGTGTTATACAGTTGTGTTGACCTAGGGACATCATACAGTTGTGTTGTGTTATACAGTGATGTTGACCTAGGGACATCATACAGTAGTGTTGTGTTATTCAGTGATGTTGAAATAGGGACATCACACAGTTGTGTTGTGTTATTCAGTGATGTTGACCTAGGGACATCATACAGTTGTGTTGACCTAGGGACATCATACAGTTGTGTTGACCTAGGGACATCATACAGTTGTGTTGTGTTATACAGTTGTGTTGACCTAGGGACATCATACAGTTGTGTTGTGTTATACGGTTGTGTTGACCTAGGGACATCATACAGTTGTGTTGTATTATACGGCTGTGTTGTGTTATACAGTTGTGTTGACCTAGGGACATCACACAGTTGTGTTGTGTTATACAGTTGTGTTGACCTAGGGACATCATACAGTTGTGTTGTGTTATACAGTTGTGTTGTGTTATACAGTTGTGTTGACCTAGGGACATCACACAGTTGTGTTGTGTTATACAGTTGTGTTGACCTAGGGACATCATACAGTTGTGTTGTGTTATACAGTTGTGTTGTGTTATACAGTTGTGTTGACCTAGGGACATCACACAGTTGTGTTGTGTTATACAGTTGTGTTGACCTAGGGACATCATACAGTTGTGTTGTGTTATACAGTTGTGTTGTGTTATACAGTTGTGTTGACCTAGGGACATCACACAGTTGTGTTGTGTTATACAGTTGTGTTGACCTAGGGACATCATACAGTTGTGTTGTGTTATACAGTTGTGTTGACCTAGGGACATCATACAGTTGTGTTGACCTAGGGACATCACACAGTTGTGTTGTGTTATACAGTTGTGTTGACCTAGGGACATCACACAGTTGTGTTGACCTAGGGACATCACACAGTTGTGTTGTTTTATACAGTTGTGTTGACCTAGGGACATCATACAGTTGTGTTGACCTAGGGACATCACACAGTTGTGTTGTGTTATACAGTTGTGTTGACCTAGGGACATCATACAGTTGTGTTGTGTTATACAGTTGTGTTGACCTAGGGACATCATACAGTTGTGTTGACCTAGGGACATCACACAGTTGTGTTGTGTTATACAGTTGTGTTGACCTAGGGACATCACACAGTTGTGTTGTGTTATACAGTTGTGTTGACCTAGGGACATCATACAGTTGTGTTGTGTTATACAGTTGTGTTGTGTTATACAGTTGTGTTGACCTAGGGACATCATACAGTTGTGTTGACCTAGGGACATCACACAGTTGTGTTGTGTTATACAGTTGTGTTGACCTAGGGACATCATACAGTTGTGTTGTGTTATACAGTTGTGTTGTGTTATACAGTTGTGTTGACCTAGGGACATCATACAGTTGTGTTGTGTTATACAGTTGTGTTGACCTAGGGACATCATACAGTTGTGTTGTGTTATACAGTTGTGTTGACCTAGGGACATCATACAGTTGTGTTGTGTTATACAGTTGTGTTGACCTAGGGACATCATACAGTTGTGTTGTGTTATACAGTTGTGTTGACCTAGGGACATCATACAGTTGTGTTGTGTTATACAGTTGTGTTGTGTTATACAGTGATGTTGACCTAGGGACATCATACAGTTGTGTTGTGTTATACAGTGATGTTGACCTAGGGACATCACACAGTTGTGTTGTGTTATACAGTTGTGTTGACCTAGGGACATCACACAGTTGTGTTGTGTTATACAGTTGTGTTGAACTAGGGACATCATACAGTTGTGTTGACCTAGGGACATCATACAGTTGTGTCAGGGCTCTACGCTAACTTTTTTCCCAAGGAGTACATGCGCTCCTAAATGAAAATATTTAGGAGCACAGTGAAAATTAAATACAGAATTTATTAACAAACAATTTATTACATACATATTTATACTGCGTGTATGAGTGTGTGTGCGTGTATTAAGGGACACACATCTGTGGAACAGCACATACCTCCCAAATCACGCATTGAACCCATGCCTACTAAAATCAAAGGATATCAGATGTCCAGCTGCTTTTGTATGTTGACCGTCTGGCATACTTGGAGGTCAGCCAGTGTGATCTCTCATTATATCAGCAATTTGACCGATCATCTCCGCACATTTTCGTATGTGGGATTCATGTAAACTTTTTGTGGTGGAGTCTGATAAGCGGCCCAAATTTGACGAAAGGTTCTTCTTCTTTCACAATGAAGTATGCGATGTTTATCTTTATGTTCAGCTGCTTCCCAGGGGCTAAAATTTCATCAAAATGTTGGGGGGGACAATAAACATTAATTTCTGGGAATATCCACCCAAATCCAGGCCCAGAGCAAAATATGTCATATGACACTCCTGAAAGTTTTAAATGCAGAAAGGGCCTGGGATTTTGTCATTTGAATGTTCGTAGTCTGGTTGGCAAAATAGATATGGTTCGTATCTGGGCACTTTCAACCAATGCTGATGTTTTTGTTTTAAGTGAAACATGGCTTAACAACTCTATTTCTGATAAGGATGTGACTGTAGATGGTTACAACTTATTCAGAACAGACCGACTAAAAAAGGGTGGCGGTGTTGCAATATATGTGAAAAAGTCATTCATTGTGAATGTGATTGTGTCAAAGTCAATAAGCAGACAATTTGAATTGTTGGCTCTTGATTTAGAAGTTTCTAAGAGTCTTCACATCACAGTTGTTGGTTGTTATAGACCCCCTTCA
The DNA here is from genome assembly GCF_025860055.1 of Xyrauchen texanus. Taxonomy (NCBI): domain Eukaryota; kingdom Metazoa; phylum Chordata; class Actinopteri; order Cypriniformes; family Catostomidae; genus Xyrauchen; species Xyrauchen texanus. The sequence goes on along the minus strand of NC_068291.1, from coordinate 45,294,449 downwards.
GCTGATGGTGGCACTCTTTCTTCATTGCGGGAGTTATTAACAAGTTTAAATTATAATTAAATTGTTTTTTTAGGAGATCTTAACTGGAACTGGCGTTTGCCAAACCAAAAACATCCAGAAAAATCTTCAATAATTGATCTTATTCTTACAAATGCCCCTCACAAATACTCTTGTGCCTCTGTTTTTGCAAATGATATAAGCGATCATTGTCTTATAGCATCAGTAAGGAACACAAAAATTCCTAAAACAAGGCCGCGCATAAGCTTTAAGAGGGCAATGAAGCAGTTCTCATTGCAAGGTTTTCTACATGATTTGTATGATTTTGATTGGGGAAGAATTAGCCTTATTGATGATGTTGAGAATGCTTGGACATTTTTTTATGATGGTTTTACAGGCCTGGTAAATAAGCATGCCCCACTCAAAAGACATAGAGTGAAAGGGCGAAATAATGTTTGGTTTAGTAATGAATTGTCTGACCTTCTTCTGGAGTGAAACCAAGCCTGGGCTCAGGCTAGAAAGTCAAAGCTTGAGTCTGACTGGTTGAAATTTCGGCATTTACGTAATTTATGTACTGTAAAAATCCGTAATGCTAAATCCGCTTTTTTCCTTTCTGAAACATCAAAGAATTTAAATAACCCTCTTAAGTTCTTGAAAACAATTAAATTATTAACAGAAGCAAAAAAAGATTCAGAAGTACCCTCTTGTTTTGTTGTTGATGACAAAAAAATCATTGACAAAAACGAAATTCTCAATAGTTTTAATAATCATTTTATTGCTGCTAGCTCCCTTTATGAAACACTACAAAATCCAATGTCAAGCGCTTCCATGGATTGTTCTGTTGATCAGTTACTGTCAGCACAATCATTTTATTTCAAGACGATAACTGTATCAGAAGGAAGGAAGGCCTTGAAGGATTTAGAGCCAAAAAAATCACCAGGTCCAGACAAATTGGAGCCTTATTTTTTAAAAATAGCTGCAGATTTAATAGACAACCCAGTTGCATATTTAATTAACCTTTCTTTACCTACTAATCAAGTACCGGCCATTTGGAAATCTGCCAATGTGCTCCCCCTTCACAAAGGTGGAAATCCTGCAAACATAAATAATTATAGGCCTATTTCTAAATTATCAGTATTAGCTAAATTAATGGAATCACTCATCAGTATGCAATTAAAAGATTATTTAATTAATAATAATATTCTCAATGAATTTCAATCTGGTTTTAGGAAACAACACAGTACAATAACAGCTGTTTCAAAAGTTGTCAATGACCTGGTTAATATCTTGGACAATAAGCAGCACTGTTTATTGACTTGTCAAAAGCTTTTGACACAGTGGACCATAAAATACTTATTCAAAGACTCATTTCTATTGGACTATCAGAACAAGCAGTGGGATGGTTCAATAGTTACTTATCGGGGAGAACACAATGTGTGCAAGTAGACGGCCTTACTTCTGCTTCCCTAAATATTTTAAAAGGGGTGCCTCAAGGTTCAATCCTTGGGCCTCTTCTTTTATTATTTATACAAATAACCTTTGCAATAATATAAAATATACAAATTATCATTTCTATGCTGATGATACTGTTCTTTATTGTTCTGGGTCCACATTAGGTCAAGCAATCACAAATTTACAATCTGTTTTCAACATTTTGCAATATAATTTGGTGACTTTAAAACTGGTTTTAAACTCTAAAAAAACTAAAGTGATGACCTTTACTCTGGGAAAATCAACTGAAAACTACGTCCCAAATATTTGTACACTTTCTGGTATAGAAATCGAAAAAGTGTCACATTACAGATATTTGGGCATTACTGTTGATTACAATGCATGTCCAAGATTTGGTTAAAAAATTGAAATTGAAGTTAGGTTTCTTCTTCAGAATTAAGTCCTGTTTATCTTTTGAAGCAAAAAAACAATTAGTAAATGCAACATTTTTATCTGTCTTGGACTATGGAGATATTTTATACATGAACTCAACCTCTCAATGTCTTCATGCTTTGGACACTGTGTTTCATGGAGCCTTGAGATTCATAGCAAATTTAAAAACTCGCACTCATCACTGTTTACTGTATTCTCGGGTAGGATGGTTGTCCCTCTCTATTCGGCGTTGGATGCACTGGCATCTTTTCATTTATAAGGCAGTATTAGGACTACTTCCTCCTTATCTGAAAACGTACATTATTTCAAGGTCTGCAGGGACATATTACCTGCGCTCACAAAATTTGTTTTTATTGGCAGTCCCTAAAGCCCGCACTGTTTTTGGAAAAAAGGCTTTTAGTTTTGCAGCACCATCAGCATGGAATCAGATACAAAATGAGCTACAGTTGAAGGAGTTGATTTCATTTTATTCCTTTAAAGGCGTTTTAAAGGATCTTGCAGAAAGTCAGTCTGTTTGTCACTGTTCTTAAATTAAGTTGATTTATGACCTAGACTTTTTATGATTACATAGTTGTTTGAATATGATGAGTGAAAGTGTGTATTATGTATTTACCTGTAAGTGTTTCTGTAACTATTTGTACGTGCAATGTTGCCACTTGTCAGGACACTCTTGTAAAAGAGGTTTGTAATCTCAAGGAGTTTTTATCCTGGTTAAATAAAGGTTTGAATGAATGAATGAAACATAACAATTCTCAAGAGCAATTTTTGTTTTTTTTGTTGTTTCCCCGGTTGCATTTGTATTTTATTTCTTAAACAATTATTTTAAGAATATATCATTATATTATTTACAATACACATATTTTAATTCTATTTTAGGGGGGGACAACCCTCAGATAGGGTTCAATGTTAATATTTATTGGTTGATGTTGACCAGTTCTGTGAAATTGTGCTATTTGTTATTTTAAATTCATTTATATATCTATTTTTGTATCAATGAGTTTGACTATTTCATGGTTGGTGCACAGATCAGGGATAAAATGTGTAGCAGTCTGGAAGGTTTTGAAGTTGTATTTATGAATGCATGTTATCTTAAACTTCCATCGACACCTGGAGCATGTTTGCAGCACGTTCAAATGTTTCTAATGAATCCATGATGAAATTCTAAATGCACGATTTAATTCAAAATTTTAGTCCATGAGTCAAACTGTCCAAAAGCAGGCAGTTACTGAGATTAAGCGAGCATTATTTGCCTAGTCATGTGGTCATTGCGGCTGCCATATACAATTCATTTCTTTTTAATGTGAAAATAAATGACTGAGTGTCCATGTCAATACAATGTAGGTTGCACAAGCAGACAGTTTCAGTTTAACTATCAGTTATTATTGTGAAACACACTTGGAGTTTTGGCAGAATATTTCCTTTTGTGTTCCACAGATGTAAGTCATCTGGGTTTGGAACAACACAAGGATGACTAAATGATGACATTATTCTTGTAATAGTGTGTAATGACCATTTGAATTTTACCTCTGCAGTACAGGCAACACTGCTGAGGGTTTGCATGAAGAAGGAAACATATTTGAGGGAAGAGGAAAAAATGGCTCAGGGAAGAAACTACACCATTTTGGGAAGGCTGACAAGTGTCAGGCACCAAAAGTACACAGTAACACAAGATGAACTGTCTAACAACATGTCAAGAAGTCTTATTAGGGTTTGTATTTGCGCCAAATTATGGCTGTTCATTTAGTAACAAAGTGGTTTTATTCAAGGGTTCGTAAAGAGGATCTCCCACCAAAGAAAAGCATCTCTGCTCTCAGTGAAGGGGAAGCCGCTGGGAGCCGTGCAGAGGGTATGAAGTTGCTTGATTTTTGTAGGATCATCAACAAACATGAATTGTCATGTGTATAGTATAAAAATATTCTTCTAGTCTCAACGAGATCCAGCACTTTCTGAGGGATAAACTGGAAGAATCACCACCTTTCAGTCTTCACACTCATACATTTGCAGCACAAGCTGTCAGTTTATGTAAAAAATAACAAGAATATGAATCATTGTTACATTTCAGTAGAAGTGTCAAGATCAGTGTAAAATGCCCATTTCTACGCAGTTAGCAATATTTCCTTTTACTTCTGTTGGTCTGTTCACTTTGGGATTCACATTTAACTGCTGAGAAGTGTTATTGTGACAGACATGGTAAGATCCTCTTATATTAATGTGACACCAAACAGTTCAATTTAAAACACCAGAACATTTGCTTCTGTATGAGCATATACATATGAAAGTTGTGGCAGAAGTGTGGTACATTCTGTCATCACAAACTGCACAAAGCTGCTTTTGCTTAATTAAATATCTGATTAATGCACATGTTTGTATAATTAAGAATATTATGGTCACTCAGCAAATCAGGGTGTTTAGAAAGATTTCTTCCGATTTCCACTGGGCAACTTCAATAACTTTCACATGGACAAACTCTATAGGATACTCCATCGGTTTGTTTTGCAGGTACATGTGCTGGGATATGAGACTGATGCCAACCGTACCAGTCTAGAGGCTGACTGAAGTATATCTCCAGTCTTTTCACTCTTCACCTGGAAACATTAAGACCGTTGTGTGGATGCATATGTTTTACAAAAATTACCTTTCCACATGATTGTTTGTAGCATCATCCAAAATACGACCATGCATTTCCAATTTCCAGCCTTTAATGTGTGACCAAGGAGCTGGGAAATCTTCACATCTCTTCAGGATTTGTGCAGAACTAGATGCAAAATCATGACTCTAATTTGATCTGATAGAGTCAAGTCTTCAACTGATTGAAAAAGGAAATTATTTATGTCCGAGCATCAGTGTTAGATGAGCACTGACTCCAGAATCAGTCTTTCAAAGTCAACGGACAGCCTAAAAATAAAGAAATCAAACAAAAACTAGCAAACCTCAATAACTTGTCTCCTAAAGTTGGTAAACTATTCCAGTGTTAGAATATCCAGATGAATAAGGAATAGACATACTTGCAGAACATTTCACACATATCGTTGTTCACCATAAAGCACCTGAATGGACCAACATTTTTTTTTTAAACTAAATCAATAGTTTAGTCATGTTAACTTGTGTGTTATATTGTTTAACAAAGGACTACATAAAGTTTTCTATAGACATAACCTTTAAAAAACAGCCATTATCATGTATTTGACCGAACTGATCCTGTGGACAGAAATGTTTTTGTGCCAGATTTTTTTTTAACTTTCATCTCAGTTATACAGTTATAATACCTCTTGCACTGGAAATTATTACATTTGGCATGTAGCCTAACAATTTAATTCTTACAGGAGATTATAGGCCACTGAAAACGTGCTTGAAAATGTGTGATGTCCCTAGGTCAACACAACTGTATAACACAACACAACTGTATGATGTCCCTAGGTCAACACAACTGTATAACACAACACAACTGTGTGATGTCCCTAGGTCAACACAACACAACACAACTGTATAACACAACACAACTGTATAACACAACACAACTGTATGATGTCCCTAGGTCAACACAACTGTATAACACAACACAACTGTGTGATGTCCCTAGGTCAACACAACTGTATAACACAACACAACTGTATGATGTCCCTAGGTCAACACAACTGTATAACACAACACAACTGTGTGATGTCCCTAGGTCAACACAACTGTATAACACAACACAACTGTATAACACAACACAACTGTGTGATGTCCCTAGGTCAACACAACTGTGTAACACAACACAACTGTGTGATGTCCCTAGGTCAACATCACTGTATAACACAACACAACTGTGTGATGTCCCTAGGTCAACACAACTGTATGATGTCCCTAGGTCAACACAACTGTATAACACAACACAACTGTATGATGTCCCTAGGTCAACATCACTGTATAACACAACACAACTGTGTGATGTCCCTAGGTCAACACAACTGTATAACACAACACAACTGTATGATGTCCCTAGGTCAACACAACTGTATGATGTCCCTAGGTCAACATCACTGTATAACACAACACAACTGTATGATGTCCCTAGGTCAACATCACTGTATAACACAACACAACTGTATGATGTCCCTAGGTCAACATCACTGTATAACACAACACAACTGTGTGATGTCCCTAGGTCAACATCACTGTATAACACAACACAACTGTGTGATGTCCCTAGGTCAACACAACTGTATAACACAACACAACTGTATGATGTCCCTAGGTCAACATCACTGTATAACACAACACAACTGTGTGATGTCCCTAGGTCAACACAACTGTATAACACAACACAACTGTATGATGTCCCTAGGTCAACACAACTGTATGATGTCCCTAGGTCAACATCACTGTATAACACAACACAACTGTATGATGTCCCTAGGTCAACATCACTGTATAACACAACACAACTGTGTGATGTCCCTAGGTCAACATCACTGTATAACACAACACAACTGTGTGATGTCCCTAGGTCAACACAACTGTATAACACAACACAACTGTATAACACAACACAACTGTATGATGTCCCTAGGTCAACACAACTGTATAACACAACACAACTGTATGATGTCCCTAGGTCAACACAACTGTATAACACAACACAACTGTGTGATGTCCCTAGGTCAACATCACTGTATAACACAACACAACTGTATGAAGTCCCTAGGTCAACACAACTGTATAACACAACACAACTGTGTGATGTCCCTAGGTCAACACAACTGTATAACACAACACAACTGTATGATGTCCCTACGTCAACATCACTGTATAACACAACACAACTGTATAACACAACACAACTGTATGATGTCCCTAGGTCAACACAACTGTATAACACAACACAACTGTATAACACAACACAACTGTATGATGTCCCTAGGTCAACACAACTGTATAACACAACACAACTGTATGATGTCCCTAGGTCAACATCACTGTATAACACAACACAACTGTATGATGTCCCTAGGTCAACACAACTGTATAACACAACACAACTGTATGATGTCCCTAGGTCAACACAACTGTATAACACAACACAACTGTATGATGTCCCTAGGTCAACACAACTGTATAACACAACACAACTGTATAACACAACACAACTGTATGATGTCCCTAGGTCAACACAACTGTATAACACAACACAACTGTATAACACAACACAACTGTATAACACAACACAACTGTGTGATGTCCCTAGGTCAACACAACTGTATAACACAACACAACTGTATGATGTCCCTAGGTCAACACAACTGTATAACACAACACAACTGTGTTTTTGTTTTGAAGTCTAAATTCTAAAAAAGATAAAAAAATAAAGTCGTCCTCACGCTTTGCGCACCAAGTGTTCAGGTCTGTGTGTAGCTTTGAATTTATTTATGTCAGGTGATGTTGTTTAATAAAGTACATAGCATGCAACAAACTATCCTTTAACAGGGCTCCAGACTAACTTTTCCACTGGTTGCACTGGTGCTACCAACAGCATATGATTTGGTCGCACCTTTTTTTTTTCTGCTACATGCCATGGGATTAATCAATGCATGCTAATGAATAGTGGTCTTAATCTGCATACCCTAGTTTTGCACTGATGTAAAAAGACTGATAGTGACACAAGACCTCATGTTAGCAAAATGTTTTAATCTTCTAACTATCAAATCAAAAAAACTATTATAAAAACATTTATGTTTTTTAATGTTTGATATATAATTTTACTGTCTTCACAGCTGTTCAACCCTTTGTCGCCTTGGTTGTGAGTAAATGTCAACCTTAGTAACACATTGCAATTGAATTCAGAGGGGCCAGCTCTTATAGTTGGGCCTCCTGGTCCTCTTTCCTTGGGAGAACCACAGCCTAACATCCTGACTGGCATCATAATCCATCAGCTCTGGCCCCTCAACACTAATTCAAGACTAGCAAAGGCTTTCTTGGTTGCGGCATAAATACCTGTAATTTATTATATAAAAACACATGTAATATTTGGTAATTATCATTGCCAAATTTCAGGATTTTCATAGATTTTGGACAGTAATTTTAATCTGTAATTTTAAGCATTTTACATTTGAATTATATACAATCTATCTATTTACATTTTAATTATATTCTATCTATCTATCTATCTATCTATCTATCTATCTATCTATCTATCTATCTATCTATCTATGTCTGTCTATTATCATCATCTTTCTATCTTTTAAAAATCATTAAACATTCAAATGTATGCATTCAATTTTAAAAGATTAGACTATTATAATACGCTGATACAGATTTTTCATTATCAAAGTTTATAGTTGTAATAAAAAAGAAATCTCACACTCCTTACCTTCTGCATGGGCGTGTTGAACGTCAATCCGACCAATTAGGATATTGGTAGGTCTTCCATTATCAATGACACGGGCATAGACAATCTCACATTCTTTGTTGATGGAGATGTCTGTATCTCCATCAATCATAAATTATAAATAGTGGGTGGAGGAAATTTTTTTCAGCCGTCTTTTTTCGCAGATTGTCTGCTATCACTCCTATAAATTGGGCACAGGCCATGTCGTTGGCATAAGTGGGATTAACATTCAACCCGTTCTTTTTCATCAGTATAATTTCTGATTTGAATTTTGTGAATGGGAGTTCCTCTTTTGCTATGTTATAAGCAGTGTTAAATTTTATAATCATTTCCTTTTCCTCTGTCGAGCGATTACTCTCATCTAACCGCTGAAAAGACGTAGGAAGGGGCTCTGTGTTTCGTGAGACACACCGGTCCCTACAGGTTTTATGTTTTTTGCTTTCATTGTGCAGTTTTATAGACTCAGTCTTAAATTGCTTAGACCCTGTAATAAATATAGAATGACCTGCAATGGATGGGCCACACTGTTTACAGTACAAACAATGCATGGCATTAGCCTCGTATGGCAACCACGGGTACTGTCTAAGCCATTGCTGCTGGAAGTTGTGCCTTTCTTTTTCCTTTGCTCACTCGGTTCCTCCCTGTCCGCACCTGTGCTCTCGTCATTAGTTGTGTCTGTGTGCTGGCTCGTTGGCTGGTCCTTTCCACCAGCATCCTTGACTTCCACACTTTGTTTTTTAAAGTATTCAGCAATTGACCGTTTCATTTTAATTCGTGAATTCGGAATTGGCGCGTTTCACCATCAGTGTGCAATGCGCGTGACGTGTGCGTTGTTTATAAATAAACTGCACGTTTCTTGCGGAAGAACACTGTAGCCGGAGCTACTTCTCTCCATTAACGTCTATGGCGAGTCACGCAGGCACTGGGCAACATCGCAGCAAAGCCGAGCCCGGGATAAAATAGTCAGAATATAAACACTTATTATATGCGTACCGTAGTGATTCAGGATAAGTCAAAAACACGATTTGGAAAACGGATTCATGATGTACTCGTTCATTTTGAACATAAGTTACGGACTGCAGCAGCTGCTGTTGATACAACGGCGTTCTGTTGCGCGAGCGTCCACTCGCACAAATGCGACCACATAAAATTTGAACTCGCACATTCTCAAAAAATGGTCGCATATGCAGTCTGGAACCCTGTTTAAAATGCTTCAGTATGTGATGTGGTGCATGATCAAACATGTTTATAAGAAAAGTTCAGTAACACTTTACAATGCGGGTGCACTAATAAGCATTAATTAATGCTTAACTAATGCACAGTTAATACTGAGTTAATGTATGACTCATGATTACCAAAATTAGCTGAATTAACACATTCATTTGCAGTAACAATGGAGTAAATAAGCATTTATTAATGCATATTAGTGCACCCGTATTGGGTGGAAGTTCAAATACATGGCTTCAGCTCATTGTGGTAATTAACACATTAATTAACACTATTAGTTCATATAATAAGTTGGTAGGGAATTAATCCACGATGACACATTTAATTAATAGCAATTCATATATGACTTAATATATTAATCAGACTCTTTATTAGTTGCTGATGTGGCAATCAGTAATGAATGGTTTAATTAATCATGAGTCATACATTAACTCAGTATTAACTGTGCATTAGTTAATCATTAATTAATGCTTATTAATGCACCCGTATTGTAAAGTGTTACCAAAAGTTCTAATAAAAAGTTTAGCTCAATTTTACTGAGTTTAATAAAGTACTGCGACTTTTAATTTAAAGTTACGGTCAGTAAGTGTCATCATTAACACCCCAGATGATTATTTCTATCACATGACATCTGTAGGGTTACTGGTAACACTGGTATAGTATAAATATACTGCTTTATGAACTCCATGGATACAATTAATATACTCTCACAAAAGCACATGAACACTTTGCACAGCTGTAATGGTGAGTTCATTACAACATCTGACACACTTCATACGGGACAGAATGAGGTCAGATTTGTTCCCTGTGAATATAAAGACCTTCCCACAGCTGGAGTTTGTGAACACAATCCAAACGGATCATCAGGAACAAGCCAAGAGCTGCTGAAAATGAGGCCACAGTTCTGGACTGGACTTCAGTCGTGTCCATGGGCGTAAAATAAGAATAAGAACTCTCTGGAGACTCGTGTAAATGGAGCGATCATATAGTCGCATGAATACAGTGATAGTGATTGATTCTCTATTCAGTAGAGGCTTGTACAATGTCCAGTTCTAAACGCTGAATTTATATATTACTGTCACCTATTGAGCAATGATTCTGAATAAATTTACTTGAATCAACTCTGACTTAATCATGTTATACTGTAAAATATGAACTTGTTATTAAAGATGCTGTAAGTGATGTTTATCATGGAAAGATGTGACTGAAATAAGTGTTGTGAGATATCTCACCGGTCTCTGTGACAGATCTAAACTCTGTAAACAACAAACAAAAACATGTCTGCAGTCTCTGACGCTTTCTGCCTGTCAATCATTTTACACGCTCTCATTGTATTCTAGTTTCAGCGAATTATTGAGGCTTAATGCCACTTTTATGCCATGTTGTTCATAACAGTTGTCAGTAGAGGGCGCTGTTATGCTGCTGTAGTGTTTTGTTATTTTCTCCCCAATTTGGAACGGCCAATTCCCAATGCGCTGTAAGTCCTCGTGGTGTTGTAGTGACTCGCCTCAATCCGGGTGGCGGAGGACGAATCTCAGTTGCCTCCGCATCTGAGACCGTCAATCTGCGCATCTGATCACGTGACTTGTTGAGTGCGTTACCGTGGAGACGTAGCGCATGTGGAGGCTTCACGCTCTACCCTCTCTAGCAACCGGGCCAATTTGGTTGCTAAGGAGACCTGGCTGGAGTCACTCAGCACATCCTGGATTCAAACTCACGATTCCAGGTGTGATAGTCAGCGTCAATACTCGCTGAGATACAAAGACTCATTGTATTCTAGTTTCAGCGAATAATTCGGGCGGTCAGGTCGCTAGTGGTGTGTGTGGAGAGTCTGAACAGCACTGTTTCTTTACAATTAATATTATTATTAAAATATGAGGATCACGTGAGCTCTACCATCTTCTCTAGTATTGGCTGTTGCTCCCGAAAGTCGCTCTTCATTTGCATAAAGTTAAACAAACTTCGTTGCGTTGCTGGACACGCCCACATCCAGTTGCCAATGGTCGCCGTCGCTTGTGTTGCCGGACGTCGCCAGCTCTCATTGTAAATTAACGCGATGAGGTCGTTTTGTCGCTGGCAGTGTGAACGCAGCTTACATAATTTTGTTGTTGTTTACTTATGTAACGACTCCAATGAATGACAGCAGACAACAGGTTCCTTTAACTCAAGTGAGTGGTCTTTCATTTGTGCTTTCACACTAGATGACAGCTTCACTAGAACTCATACGGTTTCACAACTAATGTCTCGTGTTCACAGAACTCTCTCCGATCCAGACTCTTTTTCCCATGGAGGCCCTCTGGCTGCCTTTTATGCCGCTCTCCCGTGCTCACTGAAATTAGAGACAGGTGTTAGACATAATTTAGCTCAGGTGCAAGCGCCCTTACCGCTTTTCTCTCCCGGACGGGCACTTGACCACGCCCCCGCTGCCACATACCCCCACCGCCCGACTCAGGCCGGGGCGTCATCCGGCCTGTCTACCACTCCCCCCCCCCCCATTTCTGGAGAGGAAGTCGGCGACAGCCATCTGCACCCCCGGTCTGTGGACCACCTTGAATTTAAAGGGCTGGAGGGCCAGATACCAACGGGTGATCCGGGCGTTAGTATCTTTCATGCGATGGAGTCACTGCAGTGGGGAGTGATCCGAGCAGAGGGTGAAGGCCCGCCCCAGCAGGTAGTAACGGAGGGTGAGGACCGCCCACTTGATGGCCAAACACTCCTTTTCCACGGTGCTGTACTTAGTCTCCCTTAAGGAGAGCTTACGTCTAATGTACAGCACCGGGCGCTCCTCCCCCTCCACCACGGCCCCCAGCCCTCTGTCTGAAGCGTCCGTCTGCAATACAAATGGAGAGAGAAATCAGGTGCATGAAGAAGCGGCCCCCCACAAAGTGCGGCTTTAATCTGCATAAACGCCTGTTGGCACTGCTCCGACCATTGGACCGGATCTGGAGCCCCCTTTTTAGTGAGGTCAGTCAGCGGGCTGGTGACGTCCGAATAATTAGGCACAAACTTCCTATAACTCTTTCCCCGCCAAACACGGAATTTTCCGTGTTTTATGAAAAAACGCTTCCCCGCCAAACACGGAAATACGGTGTTTTCCGGGTTTCCGTGTTTTAGGTGTTATACGGTAAGGTAGACCCCTGCGCATGTTTTGAAAGAATACGCAACTCTTTGATCAAAGAAACAGACTGCGATCGTCTCAAACATGAAGAAGTGGAGTATGAGACGCTCAAAATATTAGACATAAACATGCCTTTTTATCAGCTTTTTGTCTGAAATGTTGTTTTTTGACAAAACCTACCTCTGTTCAAGTCGCAATAAAAAAAGAACAAATGAAGATAAAATAAAACTGTTTTTTTTTGCCTAAAAGCAGAGGCTCAGATCATTATTGTGATATATAGCATCTTCATATATTCATGGAAGAAAATATTCTGTGGGCCATTAAAATTTAGCGAAAATCGTCAAAAACCCTGGCGGTGGCTGGCAACTTTTTTTAAAAAACGCTGGCGGGGAAAGAGATAATAGCCAGCCAGCCCCAGGAATTGCCTCACCCCCTTTTTGGTCTAGGGCAAGTCAAAATCGCCGCGGTTTTGTCAATTTGGGGACGCACCTGGCCATGACCCAAGTGGAACCCCAGATACCGTACCTCCACACGCCCAATCGCGCACTTCTTAGGGTTTGCCGTGAGCCCCGCCCGCCGCAGCGATCTCAGGACGGCCCTCAGATGTTGCATGTGTGTATGCAGCGTATGCGGCGTGCCGTCTGAGGATCCGATCCATGAGTCGTTGAAACGTGGCTGGTGCTCCAAACAAACCGAAAGGAAGCGTCACAAATTGGTGTAATCCAAACGGCGTCATGAAGGCTGTTTTCTCATGGGACATTGGTGTCAAGGGGATCTGCCAATAACCCTTTGTTAAATCCAAGGTCGAATAAAATCGAGCAGTACCTAACCGATCGAGCAGTTCATCAGCACGGGGCATTGGGTACGCGTCAAATTTAGACACCGCATTGACTTTTCTGTAATCCACACAGAATCGAACAGACCCATCACTCTTGGGAACAAGAACAACCGGGCTGGACCAATCACTGTGGGATTCCTCTATTACGCCCATATCAAGCATAGCATCTAATTCCTCCCGTACTATTTTCTTTTTATGTTCGGGTAAGCGATAGGGGCGGCAACGCACCACCGCGCCCGGCTCGGTCTCGATGTGGTGCTGTATGATGTTTGTACGACCCGGTAGAGGGGAAAACACATCCGCAAATTCCTTTAGTAATTCGGAAACCTCTGTGAGTTGACGCGGTGAGAGGTGGTCTCCACAAGTAACCGGAGTGTTAAGATTGCAGTTTTTGTTTACCTCCGGTCCGAGCTCCGCCCTCTCCGGAACTACCGTGGCCAACGTCACAGAGGCCGCCTCCTCCCTCCACAATTTCAGGAGGTTGAGGTGATAAATTTGACGTGCGCCCCCTCTATCGGTACGTTTAACTTCATAATCGAGATCCCCAACTCGTCGTGTGACCTCAAAGGGTCCTTACCACTTGGCGAGTAATTTAGAGCTCGATGTTGGGAGTAATACGAGTACCTTATCTCCCGGTGCAAATTCCCGTAGCCGAGCACCCCTGTCATACAGCCGGCGTTGGCGTTCTTGAGCTTGGAGCAAATTCTCCTGTGTTAGTCGCCCCAGTGTGTGGAGTTTTGCTCTAAGATCGAGAACGAACTGAATTTCATTTTTGCTTTTAGAAGGTCCCTCCTCCCAAGCTTCGCGGATGACGTCAAGGACACCGCGTGGGCGTCACCCGTACAGCAGCTCAAACGGGGAGAACCCTGTGGAGGCTTGTGGGACCTCTCGTACTGCAAACAACAGGGGGTCTAGCCACTTATCCCAATTTCTAGCATCATCGTGTACGAATTTACGAATCATGTTCTTGAGTGTTTTATTAAACTGTTCCACTAGGCCATCAGTCTGCGGATGGTAAACGCTAGTGCGAATAGATTTAATGCCCAAGAGCTCGTAAAGTTCGCGAAGTGTTTGTGACATAAAAGTCGTGCCTTGATCGGTGAGGATTTCTTTCGGAATCCCCACCCGGGAGATTATCTTGAAGAGTGCCCCTGCAACACTACGTGTGATGTTCCTCAGAGGCACTGCTTCCGGATATCGCGTCGTGTAATCCACTAGGACTAACATGAAGCGATGTCCGCATGCTGACCGTTCTAATGGCCCGACAAGGTCCATCCCAATTCTTTCGAAGGGGACCTCGATTAATGGTAGAGGGCGCAATGGCGCTTTTGGGGTGGCCGGTGGGTTTACCAGCTGACATTCACGGCACGCCGCACACCACCTGCGGACGTCACTGCCAATGCCCAGCCAATAGAAACGGGCTATTAGACGGAGAAGTGTTTTCCGTTCCCCTAGGTGACCGGCCATAGGATTATAGTGAGCCGCCTGGAAAACCATTTCCCGGCGGCTCCGTGGGATCAGTAATTGTGTCACTTCCTCCTTTGTTTGAGCGTCCTGCGTCACTCTATATAACCGATCTCTAATCATGGCAAAATATGGGTATGCAATGGCGATGCCCGGCCGGAGCTGTTGACCATCAATTACTCTCACTTGGTCAAGAGCATGTTTAAGGGTTTCGTTCCCGCGACTGCTCTAGAGGGAAGTCCCCCTCAGGGAATTCCCTGAGAGGAGGGGTGGCCACCTCGCCCCTTCCCTCGTCATTCCGAGCAGCCGAGGACGGCCCCGGCTCCGCCTCCCCTGCCAAAGCATCGCACACCGCACACCTCTTTATACAGGACCCATCCGCGCAAATACCCTCTAAAATATCTTTAAAATTCGGCCAATCAGTACCCAAGATTAGCGGATGAGTGAGGTGGGAACTAACCTCTGCCTCCACACTATGGTTTCTTCCCCTGAATTTAATCGCCAAAGTCACCATGGGGTACTTGTGAACATCCCCATGCACACACCTCACCCTCACCAGTTTAGCTAAACCCAAAGCCCCGGGTTGAACCAAGCATTGGTGGATGGTGGTCTGATTGCAGCCGGTATCCAGCAAAGCTTGGTAAATACCCCCCCTGATCCTTACCGGAATCCGGTATGCTCCAGCCCGATAGGGGGCAGCCTGCAGGACGTCAGAGACCCGCACCACCGTCCCCACCTCCATCAGCGGACAGTGATCCCGGAAGTGGTCCGGGTCCCCGCACCTCCAACAGGCCGGCCCAGGCGTCACGGCCGCACTTGTGCTGGCGGGCGCCCCCACCTGAGGAGGAGAGCGGCTGAATGATGGGGAAGGGGAGGGTACATTCTCCCAAGGCCGGGAAGCTGGTCTCTGGTACACTCCACGCCTGCGCGAGGCAGGAACGGGCCCTGGGGAGAGAACAGAGCGAAAAGACATATGGGGGGGAGAAGGCAGGGGCAGACACAGGGGAAGGGGGAAGAGAGAGAGTAGGAGAGCTCGTCCGCCCTCGGGATCGCCGCCAGATGGTCCTCCGCAAGACGAACGGCTTCCTCCAGCGACGCCGTGCGGTGGCACTGGACCCACTCCGCTGTTTTCCGGGGCAGCCGTTGGCCAAATTGCTCCAGTACCACCTGATCGTTAACTCCCTCGACGTCGCGGTCCCCTGCGAGCAGCCACCTCCGACAGGCGTCCCGGAGCCGTTGGGCGAATGCAAACGGGCGATCAGACTTTTCCAACTTCATGCCCCGGAAGAGCTGACGATTCTCTTCCGGGCTCTGACCGACCCGTTGCAAAATGGCTCTTTTTAGGTCTGTGTAGGCCAGGAGGTTAGTTGCCGGCAGTTGTTGAGCCGCGAGTTGAGCTTCCCCGGACAGGAGAGGAACTAGGCGGGCTACCCATTTTTCCCGCGGCCAGCCCCAGATTTCTGCCGTTCGCTCAAACAAATCAAGGAAGGCCTCAGGATCATCTGCTACCCCCGTCTTCTGTAACGTGGGCGAGGGCAGTGTGGAGCGGGTGTCCGGGGTCGCAGCTGTGGCCGGCGCGGCCTCCTGGCTGAGAAGGCTCTGGATGGCGTGCCGGTCGCGAGGGACTGGAGGACCTCCGTCAGCTGGGAGGACTCTACGGGGCGACCCATCTCCATACTTGGACAAACAATTCCCGGGTTTCGGCACCAGTGTAACGACTCCAATGAATGACAGCAGACAACAGGTTCCTTTAACTCAAGTGAGTGGTCTTTTATTTGCGCTTTCACACTAGATGACAGCTTCACTAGAACTCATACGGTTTCACAACTAATGTCTCGTGTTCACAGAACTCTCTCTGATCCAGACTCTTTTTCCCATGGAGGCCCTCTGGCTGCCTTTTATGCCGCTCTCCCCGTGCTCACTGAAATTAGAGACAGGTGTTAGACATAATTTAGCTCAGGTGCAAGCACCCTTACCGCTTTTCTCTCCCGGACGGGCACTTGCCCACGCCCCCGCTGCCACAACTTAGTAACCCAATGTTAACCCTCAGAGCCCGACGGCATCGTCCACGACATCACACGGCACCTCCGATAAATATTTATATAATTTGATGAAAGTTTTATCGATTTTCTTACCGTTTTTTCCAGCAGAAAGCTAACGAGCTAGCCATCACGGGGGTGTCTTTGGTGTCTTTGTAGCCTTTACAGAAGGTTTTCTATCCAGCCCGGAACTTGTGCCTCTTTTCGGAGTTTTTCAGCAATAAATCCAAACACTTACATCCAAGATTTATCCACTTGATGTCCATAATTTATCAATTCTCCATCATTTTTGCCGCTAGCTCGATGATAGCTGCCATTTTGGATATCACATGATGCTTTGCGTGAGGTTGTTGACCAATGACAGGCTGATCCGTCTTCCACGTTGGTGTGCGTCATTACGCATGAACCAAGCTCTGATATTGTGGAGAGAGAAACGCACGGCAAAGTAGTTTTGAGGAGAGAGAGAGACGCACGGCAAAGTAGTTTTGAGGAGAGAGAGAGAGAGAGAGCGCCAGCAACAAAGTGACCATGTACCTGTGCCAACATCAGACCAAACTGAAACCAGCAAGAAGGCCTCCTATGGTAGAAGGCAATGTGTGAACTGCAAGCAGACAAGGCAGGTCAAACAGGCCACCCCCTGGAAATGCAAAGCCTGTGATGTGGCCCTCTGTGTGATTGCTGATAGGAACTGTTTTGAGGCTTGGCACCAGTGAATGAGGCAAAAAACGCCTGGACTTTTTTGGAAAAATGTAAATAGTTTTGGTTCTGTAGAAGTTACAATGTTTATTCCTGTGCTCCAGGACTCCAAAGACATGAACAAACTGTTTTCCAGAGGAAATTTGCTTAGCTTTTATTTATTTGTGTGTGATTTCAATAAATATTTGAGTGATTCAATTTCCGTTTTATTTTTTCATTTGTCTTTATGGTCCCATAACTTATTTTACATTCAGGTGACATCAATGCAACACAAATATGCTGAAAGTCCAATTTGTCTTGAAAAAAAAGAGGTGTGTCAATTGTCTGTGCACAACAGGGTTGATGTTTTACAAGCTTTTTTAGTAAATAAAACCAGACGGAAAATGAATTGTAAAAATGCCCTTAGGTCTTAAAGGGTTAAATCATTCAAGAACAACAGTGCAGATAAACCAGCAAATATATGTAAGTACGTGCAGACAATCTGAAATTAAGTATTTTGAGTATATGAACTCTGTTGTTTTGACTTCCTCTGATCATAGTGAGATTTCTCCAGGATTATGGGCTCATCTTGTGTTAACAGCTGCATCAATTAAATCACTATATTCACTGAAGATATTATCAGTTTAACACATTACTGAAGTCTTCAGACTGATGTCACATGACTGTTGATCCATTTATAGAGCAATATGCTTCTTTTATACGTATGGAAATAGTGATTCTCATCAGAATTTGGATGTATGCTCCTTTAAAATATTGAGAATATAGTTATATATATATATATCAGGGATGTGCGCAGACATTTTGAGGGGCAGGGGCTCTAAACCTTTTAGAAGGGTTTGTGGGGGTGCACATGCACACCTCATCTTTTATGCTATAGTGATGATTATTTATTTATTTATTTTTGACCTTTTGTTGAAGTATTATAAGGCCTCACTTTATGCAAACAAACACATAAAGACAGCGGGTAAACTGCTGATTATGCCTCATAATTGATTATTATACGCTGTAATCGATACATTAAAGATCCAGCATAATGTTGATGCATTTTTACACCCCTACATACTTTTATAAAGCCTAAAAAAGTAATTTATTTTGGGTGTGCAAGCTTTCAATTTGGGTGGCATTTGCACACCCAGCAACACTGCTCTGTCGGAGGGGCGACTCAGCTAAAGGGCATGGGCTCAAGCCCCTACAGCCCCCCCTTTACATGTACATTATGCATTTGGCAGATGCTTTTATCCAAAGTGACTTACAGTGCACTTATTACAGGGACAATCCCCCCGGAGCAACCTGGAGTTAAGTGTCTTACTCAAGGACACAATGGTGGTGGATGTGGGGATCAAACCAGCAACCTTCTGAGTACCAATGTATTATACAGAGCACTTATTACAGGGACAATCCCCCCGGAGCAACCTGGAGTTAAGTGTCTTACTCAAGGACACAATGGTGGTGGATGTGGGGATCAAACCAGCAACCTCCTGATTACCAGTTATGTGCTTTAGCCCACTACGCCACCATCACTCAGAGAAGCAGAATGGCATGAGATATTAAGTTTTGTTTTCAGTGAAATCTAACACAGAACGGTGTGGTTTATGCCAATAACAAGAAATAACTGTGTACCCATGTGGAAAGAAAAAGAATCAAGCTTTCCTTCTTACCCCATTGGCAAATATTTGATTCTAGTAAAGAGCATGAACACTACTAAATCATGTTAGATTTCATTGTGCTCTCTAGTTAAAAACACATGCTGATTTTACCACACAAACCGTTTTAATGAAACCAGACAGAGTTATATAACATTTCTCTTGGGTTTGAGTTCAGAAATGAACTCACGGATCAAAATATAGTCACATATTCATATAAATATATTCACACTAAATCAGACCTTCTGATTTGTTACCGAATATGAATGAACATCTGTGGTGTAGATTAAAGTCTCATAAATAATGCACATAAATCAAGGGGTCAGGGGTCATTTCCTCATGGTCATGGGCAGGATACAGAGGTCACCACACACTAAGATTCAGCAGACATGTGTCCTCAATCTTCATACACAAACTCCGTGAAGTCATTGAGCTGACTTTGGTTTTGGGCACAATCATGCAGTGATGAGGAGAGCACATGTGCTGCTGGACATTTGTGGAATAGTTGTTCTGAGGTCATCAGGAGACGCAAAACTATCGTGAGGGAACGCAAAACTATTGTATAGGAACGCAAAACTATAGTGAGGGAACACAAAACTATCTTGAGGGAACCCAAAACTATTGTGAGGGAACGCAAAACTATTGTGAGGGAACGCAAAACTATTGAAAAGGAACGCAAAACTATAGTGAGGGAACGCAAAACTATTGAAAAGGAATGCAAAACTATTGTGAGGGAACGCAAAACTATTGAAAAGGAACGCAAAACTATTGTGAGGGAACGCAAAACTATTGTAAAGGAACGCAAAACTATTGTATAGGAACGCAAAACTATTGTGAGGGAACACAAAACTATTGTAAAGGAACGCAAAACTATAGTGAGGGAATGCAAAACTATTGTGAGGGAACGCAAAACTATTGAAAAGGAACGCAAAACTATTGTGAGGGAACGTAAAACTATTGAAAAGGAACGCAAAACTATTGTGAGGGAACCCAAAACTATTGAAAAGGAACGCAAAACTATTGAAAAGGAATGCAAAACTATTGTGAGGGAACGCAAAACTATTGTGAGGGAACTCAAAACTATAGTAAGGGAACTCAAAACTATAGTAAGGGAACGCAAAACTATTGTATAGGAACGCAAAACTATTGTGAGGGAACGCAAAACTATTGTAAAGGAACGCAAAACTATCGTGAGGGAACGCAAAACTATCGTGAGGGAACGCAAAACTATTGTGAGGGAACGCAAAACTATTGTGAGGGAACACAAAACTATAGTAAGGGAACGCAAAACTATTGTGAGGGAACTCAAAACTATTGTAAGGGAACTCAAAACTATAGTAAGGGAATGCAAAACTATTGTATAGGAACGCAAAACTATTGTGAGGGAACGCAAAACTATTGTGAGGGAACTCAAAACTATAGTAAGGGAACTCAAAACTATAGTAAGGGAACGCAAAACTATTGTATAGGAACGCAAAACTATTGTGAGGGAACGCAAAACTATTGTAAAGGAACGCAAAACTATTGTGAGGGAACGCAAAACTATTGTGAGGGAACGCAAAACTATTGTGAGGGAACACAAAACTATTGTAAAGGAACGCAAAACTATAGAGAGGTAACGCAAAACTATAGTGAGGGAACGCAAAACTATTGTGAGGGAACTCAAAACTATTGTGAGGGAACGCAAAACTATTGTGAGGGAACTCAAAACTATAGTAAGGGAACTCAAAACTATAGTAAGGGAACGCAAAACTATTGTATAGGAACGCAAAACTATTGTGAGGGAACGCAAAACTATTGTAAAGGAACGCAAAACTATTGTGAGGGAACGCAAAACTATTGTGAGGGAACGCAAAACTATTGTGAGGGAACACAAAACTATTGTAAAGGAACGCAAAACTATAGAGAGGTAACGCAAAACTATAGTGAGGGAACGCAAAACTATTGAAAAGGAAAGCAAAACTATTGTGAGGGAACGCAAAACTATTGTGAGGGAACACAAAACTATTGTAAAGGAACGCAAAACTATAGAGAGGTAACGCAAAACTATAGTGAGGGAACGCAAAACTATTGAAAAGGAACGCAAAACTATTGTGAGGGAACGCAAAACTATTGTGAGGGAACGCCAAACTATTGAAAAGGAACGCAAAACTATTGTGAGGGAATGCAAAACTATTGAAAAGGAACGCAAAACTATTGTGAGGGAACCCAAAACTATTGAAAAGGAACGTAAAACTATTGTGAGGGAACGCATAACTATTGTGAGGGAACGCAAAACTATTGTAAAGGAACGCAAAACTATAGTGAGGGAACACAAAACTATAGTGAGGGAACGCAAAACTATTGTGAGGGAACGCAAAACTATTGAAAAGGAACGCAAAACTATTGTGAGGGAACGCAAAACTATTGAAAAGGAACGCAAAACTATTGTGAGGGAACGCAAAACTATTGAAAAGGAACGCAAAACTATTGAAAAGGAACGCAAAACTATTGTGAGGGAACGCAAAACTATTGAAAAGGAACGCAAAACTATTGTGAGGGAACACAAAACTATTGAAAAGGAACGCAAAACTATTGTGAGGGAACGCAAAACTATTGAAAAGGAACACAAAACTATTGTGAGGGAACGCAAAACTATTGAAAAGGAACGCAAAACTATTGTGAGGGAACCCAAAACTATTGAAAAGGAACGCAAAACTATTGTAAAGGAACTCAAAACTATTGTGAGGGAACGCAAAACTATTGTGAGGGAACTCAAAACTATAGTAAGGGAACGCAAAGCTATTGTATAGGAACGCAAAACTGTTGTGAGGGAACGCAAAACTATTGTAAAGGAACGCAAAACTATAGTGAGGGAACGCAAAACTATAGTGAGGGAACGCAAAACTATTGTGAGGGAACGCAAAACTATTGAAAAGGAACGCAAAACTATTGTGAGGGAACGCAAAACTATTGAAAAGGAACGCAAAACTATTGTGAGGGAACGCAAAACTATTGTGAGGGAACGCAAAACTATTGAAAAGGAACGCAAAACTATTGTGAGGGAACGCAAAACTATTGAAAAGGAACGCAAAACTATTGTGAGGGAACGCAAAACTATTGAAAAGGAACGCAAAACTATTGTGAGGGAACGCAAAACTATTGAAAAGGAACGCAAAACTATTGTGAGGGAACCCAAAACTATTGAAAAGGAACGTAAAACTATTGAAAAGGAACGCAAAACTATTGTGAGGGAACGCAAAACTATTGTGAGGGAACGCAAAACTATAGTAAGGGAACTCAAAACTATTGTGAGGGAACGCAAAACTATTGTATAGGAACGCAAAACCATTGTGAGGGAACGCAAAACTATTGTAAAGGAACGCAAAACTATTGTAAAGGAACGCAAAACTATTGTGAGGGAACGCAAAACTATTGTAAAGGAACGCAAAACTATTGTGAGGGAACGCAAAACTATTGTGAGGGAACTCAAAACTATAGTAAGGGAACTCAAAACTATTGTGAGGGAACGCAAAACTATTGTATAGGAACGCAAAACCATTGTGAGGGAACGCAAAACTATTGTAAAGGAACGCAAAACTATTGTAAAGGAACGCAAAACTATTGTGAGGGAACGCAAAACTATTGTAAAGGAACGCAAAACTATTGTGAGGGAACGCAAAACTATCGTGAGGGAACGCAAAACTATTGTATAGGAACGCAAAACTATTGTGAGGGAACGCAAAACTATTGTGAGGGAACTCAAAACTATAGTAAGGGAACTCAAAACTATAGTAAGGGAACGCAAAACTATTGTGAGGGAACGCAAAACTATTGTAAAGGAACGCAAAACTATCGTGAGGGAACGCAAAACTATCGTGAGGGAACGCAAAACTATTGTGAGGGAATGCAAAACTATTGTGAGGGAACTCAAAACTATAGTAAGGGAACTCAAAACTATAGTAAGGGAACGCAAAACTATTGTATAGGAACGCAAAACTATTGTGAGGGAACGCAAAACTATTGTAAAGGAACGCAAAACTATTGTGAGGGAACGCAAAACTATCGTGAGGGAACGCAAAACTATTGTATAGGAACGCAAAACTATTGTGAGGGAACACAAAACTATTGTGAGGGAACGCAAAACTATTGTGAGGGAACTCAAAACTATTGTGAGGGAACTCAAAACTATAGTAAGGGAACTCAAAACTATAGTAAGGGAACGCAAAACTATTGTATAGGAACGCAAAACTATTGTGAGGGAACGTAAAACTATTGTAAAGGAACGTAAAACTATTGTGAGGAACGCAAAACTATCGTGAGGGAACGCAAAACTATTGTGAGGAACGCAAAACTATTGTGAGGAACACAAAACTATTGTAAAGGAACGCAAAACTATAGTGAGGTAACGTAAAACTATAGTGAGGAACGAAAACTATTGAAAAGGAAAGCAAAACTATTGTGAGGTAACGTAAAACTATTGAAAAGGAACATAAAACTATAGTGAGGGAACATAAAACTATAGTGAGGGAACGTAAAACTATTGAAAAGGAAAGCAAAACTATTGTGAGGGAACATAAAACTATTGAAAAGGAACGCAAAACTATTGTGAGGGAACGTAAAACTATTGTGAGGGAACGCAAACTATTGAAAAGGAACGTAAAACTATTGTGAGGGAACGCAAAACTATTGTGAGGGAACGCCAAACTATTGAAAAGGAACGCAAAACTATTGTGAGGGAATGCAAAACTATTGAAAAGGAATGCAAAACTATTGTGAGGGAACCCAAAACTATTGAAAAGGAACATAAAACTATTGAAAAGGAACGCAAAACTATTGTGAGGGAACGCATAACTATTGTGAGGGAACGCAAAACTATTGTAAAAGAACGCAAAACTATAGTGAGGGAACGCAAAACTATTGTGAGGGAACGCAAAACTATTGAAAAGGAACGCAAAACTATTGTGAGGGAACGCAAAACTATTGTGAGGGAACTCAAAACTATTGTGAGGGAACTCAAAACTATAGTAAGGGAACTCAAAACTATAGTAAGGGAACGCAAAACTATTGTATAGGAACGCAAAACTATTGTGAGGGAACGCAAAACTATTGTAAAGGAACGCAAAACTATTGTGAGGGAACGCAAAACTATTGAAAAGGAACGCAAAACTATTGTGAGGGAACGCAAAACTATTGAAAAGGAACGCAAAACTATTGTGAGGGAACCCAAAACTATTGAAAAGGAACGTAAAACTATTGAAAAGGAACGCAAAACTATTGTGAGGGAACATAAAACTATTGTGAGGGAACTAAAACTATAGTAAGGGAACTCAAAACTATTGTGAGGGAACGCAAAACTATTGTATAGGAACGCAAAACCATTGTGAGGAACGCAAAACTATTGTAAAGGAACACAAAACTATTGTAAAGGAACGCAAAACTATTGTGAGGGAACGCAAAACTATTGTAAAGGAACGCAAAACTATTGTGAGGGAACGCAAAACTATTGTGAGGGAACTCAAAACTATAGTAAAGGAACTCAAAACTATTGTGAGGGAACGCAAAACTATTGTATAGGAACGCAAAACCATTGTGAGGGAACGTAAAACTATTGTAAAGGAACGCAAAACTATTGTAAAGGAACACAAAACTATTGTGAGGGAACGAAAACTATTGTAAAGGAACGCAAAACTATTGTGAGGGAACGCAAAACTATCGTGAGGGAACGCAAAACTATTGTATAGGAACGCAAAACTATTGTGAGGAACGCAAAACTATTGTGAGGGAACTCAAAACTATAGTAAGGGAACTCAAAACTATAGTAAGGAACGCAAAACTATTGTGAGGAACGCAAAACTATTGTAAAGGAACGCAAAACTATCGTGAGGGAACGCAAAACTATCGTGAGGGAACGCAAAACTATTGTGAGGGAATGCAAAACTATTGTGAGGGAACTCAAAACTATAGTAAGGGAACTCAAAACTATAGTAAGGGAACGCAAAACTATTGTATAGGAACGCAAAACTATTGTGAGGGAACGCAAAACTATTGTAAAGGAACGCAAAACTATTGTGAGGGAACGTAAAACTATCGTGAGGGAACGCAAAACTATTGTATAGGAACGCAAAACTATTGTGAGGGAACACAAAACTATTGTGAGGGAACGCAAAACTATTGTGAGGGAACTCAAAACTATTGTGAGGGAACTCAAAACTATAGTAAGGGAACTCAAAACTATAGTAAGGGAACGCAAAACTATTGTATAGGAACGCAAAACTATTGTGAGGGAACGCAAAACTATTGTAAAGGAACGCAAAACTATTGTGAGGGAACGCAAAACTATCGTGAGGGAACGCAAAACTATTGTGAGGGAACGCAAAACTATTGTGAGGGAACACAAAACTA
The DNA here is from genome assembly GCF_025860055.1 of Xyrauchen texanus. Lineage (NCBI taxonomy): Eukaryota > Metazoa > Chordata > Actinopteri > Cypriniformes > Catostomidae > Xyrauchen > Xyrauchen texanus. Next base: position 45,268,792 of record NC_068291.1, on the reverse strand, counting down.
TTGTAAAGGAACGCAAAACTATAGTGAGGTAACGCAAAACTATAGTGAGGGAACGCAAAACTATTGAAAAGGAAAGCAAAACTATTGTGAGGTAACGCAAAACTATTGAAAAGGAACGCAAAACTATAGTGAGGGAACGCAAAACTATAGTGAGGGAACGCAAAACTATTGAAAAGGAAAGCAAAACTATTGTGAGGGAACGCAAAACTATTGAAAAGGAACGCAAAACTATTGTGAGGGAACGCAAAACTATTGTGAGGGAACGCCAAACTATTGAAAAGGAACGCAAAACTATTGTGAGGGAACGCAAAACTATTGTGAGGGAACGCCAAACTATTGAAAAGGAACGCAAAACTATTGTGAGGGAATGCAAAACTATTGAAAAGGAATGCAAAACTATTGTGAGGGAACCCAAAACTATTGAAAAGGAACATAAAACTATTGAAAAGGAACGCAAAACTATTGTGAGGGAACGCATAACTATTGTGAGGGAACGCAAAACTATTGTAAAAGAACGCAAAACTATAGTGAGGGAACGCAAAACTATTGTGAGGGAACGCAAAACTATTGAAAAGGAACGCAAAACTATTGTGAGGGAACGCAAAACTATTGAAAAGGAACGCAAAACTATTGTGAGGGAACCCAAAACTATTGAAAAGGAACGCAAAACTATTGTAAAGGAACTCAAAACTATTGTGAGGGAACGCAAAACTATTGAAAAGGAACGCAAAACTATTGTGAGGGAACGCAAAACTATTGAAAAGGAACACAAAACTATTGTGAGGGAACCCAAAACTATTGAAAAGGAACGCAAAACTATTGTAAAGGAACTCAAAACTATTGTGAGGGAACACAAAACTATTGTGAGGGAACTCAAAACTATAGTAAGGGAACGCAAAACTATTGTATAGGAACGCAAAACTATAGTAAGGGAACGCAAAACTATAGTGAGGGAACGCAAAACTATTGTAAAGGAACGCAAAACTATAGTGAGGGAACGCAAAACTATTGTGAGGGAACGCAAAACTATTGTAAAGGAACGCAAAACTATAGTGAGGGAACGCAAAACTATAGTGAGGGAACGCAAAACTATTGTGAGGGAACGCAAAACTATTGAAAAGGAACGTAAAACTATTGTGAGGAACATAAAACTATTGAAAAGGAACATAAAACTATTGTGAGGAACGCAAAACTATTGTGAGGAACGCAAAACTATTGAAAAGGAACGTAAAACTATTGTGAGGAACATAAAACTATTGAAAAGGAACATAAAACTATTGTGAGGAACGCAAAACTATTGAAAAGGAACGCAAAACTATTGTGAGGGAACGCAAAACTATTGTGAGGGAACGCAAAACTATTGAAAAGGAACGCAAAACTATTGTGAGGGAACCCAAAACTATTGAAAAGGAACGTAAAACTATTGAAAAGGAACGCAAAACTATTGTGAGGGAACGCAAAACTATTGTGAGGAACACAAAACTATTGTGAGGAACATAAAACTATTGTAAAGAACATAAAACTATAGTGAGGGAACGCAAAACTATAGTGAGGGAACGCAAAACTATTGTGAGGGAACGCAAAACTATTGTAAAGGAACGCAAAACTATAGTGAGGGAACGCAAAACTATAGTGAGGGAACGCAAAACTATTGTGAGGGAACGCAAAACTATTGAAAAGAACGCAAAACTATTGTGAGGGAACGCAAAACTATTGAAAAGGAACGCAAAACTATTGTGAGGGAACGCAAAACTATTGTGAGGGAACGCAAAACTATTGAAAAGGAACGCAAAACTATTGTGAGGGAACGCAAAACTATTGAAAAGGAACGCAAAACTATTGTGAGGGAACGCAAAACTATTGAAAAGGAACGCAAAACTATTGTGAGGGAACGCAAAACTATTGTGAGGGAACGCAAAACTATTGAAAAGGAACGCAAAACTATTGAAAAGGAACGCAAAACTATTGTGAGGGAACGCAAAACTATTGTGAGGGAACGCAAAACTATTGTGAGGGAACGCAAAACTATTGTAAAAGAACGCAAAACTATAGTGAGGGAACGCAAAACTATTGTGAGGGAACGCAAAACTATTGTAAAAGAACGCAAAACTATAGTGAGGGAACCCAAAACTATTGAAAAGGAACGTAAAACTATTGAAAAGGAACGCAAAACTATTGTGAGGGAACGCAAAACTATTGTGAGGGAACGCAAAACTATTGTGAGGGAACGCAAAACTATTGTAAAAGAACGCAAAACTATAGTGAGGGAATGCAAAACTATAGTGAGGGAACGCAAAACTATTGTGAGGGAACGCAAAACTATTGAAAAGGAATGCACAACTATTGTGAGGGAACGCAAAACTATTGAAAAGGAACTCAAAACTATTGTGAGGGAACCCAAAACTATTGAAAAGGAACACAAAACTATTGTGAGGGAACGCAAAACTATTGAAAAGGAACGCAAAACTATTGTGAGGGAACGCAAAGCTATTGTAAAGGAACGCAAAACTATAGTGAGGGAACGCAAAACTATAGTGAGGGAACGCAAAACTATTGTGAGGGAACGCAAAACTATTGAAAAGGAACGCAAAACTATTGTGAGGGAACGCAAAACTATTGAAAAGGAACGCAAAACTATTGTGAGGAAACGCAAAACTATTGTGAGGGAACGCAAAACTATTGTATAGGAACGCAAAACTATTGTGATGGAACGCAAAGCTATTGTAAAGGAACGCAAAACTATAGTGAGGGAACGCAAAACTATAGTGAGGGAACGCAAAACTATAGTGAGGGAACGCAAAACTATTGTGAGGGAACGCAAAACTATTGAAAAGGAAAGCAAAACTATTGTGAGGGAACGCAAAACTATTGAAAAGGAACGCAAAACTATTGTGAGGAAACGCAAAACTATTGTGAGGGAACGCAAAACTATTGAAAAGGAACGCAAAACTATTGTGAGGGAACGCAAAACTATTGAAAAGGAATGCAAAACTATTGTGAGGGAACGCAAAACTATTGAAAAGGAACGCAAAACTATTGTGAGGGAGCGCAAAACTATTGTGAGGGAACGCAAAACTATTGAAAAGGAACGCAAAACTATTGTGAGGGAACGCAAAACTATTGAAAAGGAATGCAAAACTATTGTGAGGGAACCCAAAACTATTGAAAAGGAACGTAAAACTATTGAAAAGGAACGCAAAACTATTGTGAGGGAACGCAAAACTATTGTGAGGGAACTCAAAACTATAGTAAGGGAACTCAAAACTATTGTGAGGGAACGCAAAACTATTGTGAGGGAACGCAAAACTATTGTATAGGAACGCAAAACTATTGTGAGGGAACGCAAAACTATTGTAAAGGAACGCAAAACTATAGTGAGGGAATGCAAAACTATAGTGAGGGAACGCAAAACTATTGTGAGGG
>NC_068291.1:45240369-45257869 GCF_025860055.1 Xyrauchen texanus | reverse complement strand
AATGAACACTGCCGTCACACATGGATCCACACCAAAACAATCGATCCGAGACCTCGAACCCTGGAACGGGTCGCTTATGGTGAGAATGCAATCCGACCCAATGGACCAAATAATATATTTAAAACCATGAACACACCTGATGGATCTTTAGAGAAATGTGTGTCATCACTTTAAACATTAAACATGTATATTAGATATAGTTTATAAGAGGTCATTTTAGTACGATCACATTTCTACGATAGCGGCAGACGGCGGGACATCGCCAGCAAAACTATCGTGAGGGAACGCAAAACTATAGTGAGGGAACGCAAAACTACAGTGAGGGAACTCAAAACTATAGTGAGGGAATGCAAAACTATAGTGAGTGAACGCAAAACTATCGTGAGGGAACTCAAAACTATCGTGAGGGAACGCAAAACTATCGTGAGGGAACGCAAAACTATCGTGAGGGAACTCAAAACTATCGTGAGGGAACGCAAAACTATAGTGAGGGAACGCAAAACTATCGTGAAGGAACGCAAAACTATAGTGAGGGAACGCAAAACTATCGTGAGGGAACTCAAAACTATCGTGAGGAGCAAAACTATAGTGAGAGCATAAAACTATAGTGAGGGAACGTCAAAACTATCGTGGAGGGAACTCAAAACTATACGTGAGGGAACTCAAAACTATCGTGAGGAGCAAACTATGTGAGGAACGAAACTATAGTGAGGGAACGCAAAACTATCGTGGAGGGAACTCAAAACTATCGTGAGGGAACGCAAAACTATAGTGAGGGAGCATAAAACTATCGCGTGAGGGAACTCAAAACTATCGTGAGGGAACTCAAAACTATCGTGAGGGAACGCAAAACTATAGTGAGGGAACGCAAAACTATCGTGAGGGAACTCAAAACTATCGTGAGTGAACGCAAAACTATCGTGAGGGAACTCAAAACTATCGTGAGGGAACTCAAAACTATCGTGAGGGAACGCAAAACTATAGTGAGGGAACGCAAAACTATCGTGAGGGAACTCAAAACTATCGTGAGGGAACGCAAAACTATCGTGAGGGAACTCAAAACTATAGTGAGGGAACTCAAAACTATAGTGAGGGAACTCAAAACTATCGTGAGCGAACGCAAAACTATAGTGAGGGAACGCAAAACTATCGTGAGGGAACTCAAAACTATCGTGAGGGAACTCAAAACTATCGTGAGGGAACGCAAAACTATAGTGAGGGAACGCAAAACTATCGTGAGGGAACTCAAAACTATCGTGAGGGAACTCAAAACTATAGTGAGGGAACGCAAAACTATAGTGAGGGAACTCAAAACTATCGTGAGGGAACGCAAAACTATAGTGAGGGAACGCAAAACTATCGTGAGGGAACTCAAAACTATCGTGAGGGAACTCAAAACTATAGTGAGGGAACGCAAAACTATCGTGAGGGAACTCAAAACTATCGTGAGGGAACGCAAAACTATAGTGAGGGAACGCAAAACTATCGTGAGGGAACTCAAAACTATCGTGAGGGAACTCAAAACTATCGTGAGGGAACGCAAAACTATAGTGAGGGAACGCAAAACTATCGTGAGGGAACTCAAAACTATCGTGAGTGAACGCAAAACTATCGTGAGGGAACTCAAAACTATCGTGAGGGAACGCAAAACTATAGTGAGGGAACGCAAAACTATCGTAAAGGAACGCAAAACTATACTGAGGGAACTCAAAACTATCGTGAGGGAACTCAAAACTATCGCGAGGGAACGCAAAACTATAGTGAGGGAACGCAAAACTATCGTGAGGGAACTCAAAACTATCGTGAGGGAACGCAAAACTATTGTGAGGGAACGCAAAACTATCGTGAGGGAACTCAAAACTATCGTGAGGGAACGCAAAACTATCGTGAGGGAACTCAAAACTATCGTGAAGGAACTCAAAACTATAGTGAGGGAACTCAAAACTATCGTGAAGGAACGCAAAACTATCGTGAAGGAACTCAAAACTATCGTGAAGGAACTCAAAACTATCGTGAGAGAACTCAAAACTATCATGAGGGAACGCAAAACTATAGTGAGGGAACTCAAAACTATCGTGAAGGAACTCAAAACTATAGTGAGGGAACTCAAAACTATCGCGAGGGAACGCAAAACTATCGTGAGGGAACTCAAAACTATCGTGACGGAACGCAAAACTATCGTGAAGGAACTCAAAACTATAGTGAGGGAACTCAAAACTATCGCGAGGGAACGCAAAACTATTGTAAAGGAACACAAATCTATAGTGAGGGAACTCAAAACTATCGTGAAGGAACGCAAAACTATCGTGAGGGAACTCAAAACTATCGCGAGGGAACGCAAAACTATCGTGAGGGAACTCAAAACTATAGTGAGGGAACTCAAAACTATAGTGAGGGAACTCAAAACTATCGTGAGGGAACGCAAAACTATAGTAAAGGAACACAAAACTATAGTGAGGGAACTCAAAACTATCGTGAAGGAACGCAAAACTATCGTGAGGGAACTCAAAACTATCGTGAGGGAATGCAAAACTATCGTGAGGGAACGCAAAACTATCGTGAGGGAACTCAAAACTATCGTGAGGGAACTCAAAACTATAGTGAGGGAACGCAAAACTATAGTGAGGGAACGCAAAACTATCGTAAAGGAACTCAAAACTATCGTGAGGGAACTCAAAACTATAGTGAGGGAACTCAAAACTATCGTGAGGGAACTCAAAACTATCGTGAGGGAACGCAAAACTATAGTAAAGGAACACAAAACTATAGTGAGGGAACTCAAATCTATAGTGAGGGAACTCAAAACTATCGCGAAGGAACGCAAAACTATCGCGAGGGAACGCAAAATCTATCGCGAGGGAACGCAAAACTATCGTGAGGGAACTCAAAACTATAGTGAGGGAACTCAAAACTATAGTGAGGGAACTCAAAACTATCGTGAGGGAACGCAAAACTATAGTAAAGGAACACAAAACTATAGTGAGGGAACTCAAAACTATAGTGAGGGAACTCAAAACTATCGTGAAGGAACGCAAAACTATCGTGAGGGAACTCAAAACTATAGTGAGGGAACTCAAAACTATCGTGAGGGAACTCAAAACTATCGTGAAGTAACTCAAAACTATCGTGAAGGAACGCAAAACTATCGTGAGGGAACGCAAAACTATCGTGAAGGAACTCAAAACTATAGTGAGGGAACTCAAAACTATCGTGAAGGAACGCAAAACTATCGTGAGGGAACTCAAAACTATCGTGAGGGAACGCAAAACTATCGTGAAGGAACTCAAAACTGTAGTGAGGGAACTCAAAACTATCGTGAGGGAACGCAAAACTATCTTGAGGGAACTCAAAACTATCGTGAGGGAACTCAAAACTATCGTGAGGGAACTCAAAACTATAGTGAGGGAACGCAAAACTATCGTGAGGGAACGCAAAACTATCGTGAGGGAACTCAAAACTATCGTGAGGGAACTCAAAACTATAGTGAGGGAACGCAAAACTATAGTGAGGGAATGCAAAACTATCGTAAAGGAACTCAAAACTATCGTGAAGGAACTCAAAACTATCGTGAGGGAACGCAAAACTATCATGAGGGAACTCAAAACTATCGTGAAGGAACTCAAAACTATAGTGAGGGAACTCAAAACTATCGTGAAGGAACGCAAAACTATCGTGAAGGAACTCAAAACTATCGTGAGAGAACTCAAAACTATAGTGAGGGAACGCAAAACTATAGTGAGGGAACTCAAAACTATCGTGAAGGAACTCAAAACTATAGTGAGGGAACTCAAAACTATCGCGAGGGAACGCAAAACTATCGTGAGGGAACTCAAAACTATCGTGACGGAACGCAAAACTATCGTGAAGGAACTCAAAACTATCGCGAGGGAACGCAAAACTATCGTGAGGGAACTCAAAACTATCGCGAGGGAACGCAAAACTATTGTAAAGGAACACAAAACTATAGTGAGGGAACTCAAAACTATCGTGAAGGAACGCAAAACTATCGTGAGGGAACTCAAAACTATCGCGAGGGAACGCAAAACTATCGTGAGGGAACTCAAAACTATAGTGAGGGAACTCAAAACTATAGTGAGGGAACTCAAAACTATCGTGAGGGAACGCAAAACTATAGTAAAGGAACACAAAACTATAGTAAGGGAACTCAAAACTATAGTGAGGGAACTCAAAACTATCGTGAAGGAACTCAAAACTATTGTGAGGGAACTCAAAACTATCGTGAGGGAACTCAAAACTATCGTGAGGGAACTCAAAACTATCGTGAGGTAACTCAAAACTATCGTGAGGGAACGCAAAACTATCGTGAGGGAACGCAAAACTATAGTGAGGGAACTCAAAACTATCGTGAAGGAACTCAAAACTATCGTGAGGGAACTCAAAACTATCGTGAGGGAACGCAAAACTATCGTGAAGGAACTCAAAACTATAGTGAGGGAACTCAAAACTATCGTGAAGGAACTCAAAACTATCGTGAGGGAACGCAAAACTATCGTGAGGGAACGCAAAACTATCGTGAAGGAACTCAAAACTATCGTGAGGGGACGCAAAACTATCGTGAGGGAACTCAAAACTATTGTGAGGGAACGCAAAACTATAGTGAGGGAACTCAAAACTATTGTGAGGGAACGCAAAACTATTGTGAGGGAACTCAAAACTATCGTGAGGGAACTCAAAACTATCGTGAGGGAACTCAAAACTATTGTGAGGGAACGCAAAACTATTGTGAGGGAACTCAAAACTATTGTGAGGGAACTCAAAACTATCGTGAGGGAACTCAAAACTATAGTGAGGGAACGCAAAACTATTGTGAGGGAACGCAAAACTATTGTGAGGGAACTCAAAACTATCGTGAGGGAACGCAAAACTATAGTGAGGGAACGCAAAACTATTGTGAGGGAACTCAAAACTATTGTGAGGGAACTCAAAACTATCGTGAGGGAACTCAAAACTATAGTGAGGGAACGCAAAACTATTGTGAGGGAACGCAAAACTATTGTGAGGGAACTCAAAACTATCGTGAAGGAACGCAAAACTATAGTGAGGGAACGCAAAACTATTGTGAGGGAACGCAAAACTATCGTGAAGGAACGCAAAACTATTGTGAGGGAACGCAAAACTATTGTGAGGGAACTCAAAACTATCGTGAAGGAACTCAAAACTATAGTGAGGGAACGCAAAACTATTTTGAGGGAACGCAAAACTATTGTGAGGGAACTCAAAACTATCGTGAAGGAACGCAAAACTATAGTGAGGGAACTCAAAACTATCGTGAAGGAACTCAAAACTATAGTGAGGGAACTCAAAACTATCGTGAAGGAACGCAAAACTATCGTGAGGGAACGCAAAACTATTGTGAGGGAACTCAAAACTATAGTGAGGGAACGCAAAACTATTGTGAGGGAACGCAAAACTATTGTGAGGGAACTCAAAACTATCGTGAGGGAACGCAAAACTATCGTGAGGGAACTCAAAACTATCGTGAGGGAACTCAAAACTATCGTGGAGGAACGCAAAACTATCGTGAGGGAACGCAAAACTATTGTGAGGGAACGCAAAACTATCGTGAGGGAACTCAAAACTATAGTGAGGGAACTCAAAACTATCGTGAAGGAACGCAAAACTATCGTGAGGGAACGCAAAACTATCGTGAGGGAACGCAAAACTATCGTGAGGGAACGCAAAACTATCGTGAGGGAACTCAAAACTATCGTGAGGGAACGCAAAACTATCGTGAGGGAACGCAAAACTATCGTGAGGGAACGCAAAACTATTGTGAGGCGGGACATCGCCAGCAACTTATGATAAAAGATAAAAATTAATTATTCCGTGTCGAGCAAAACGGAAAAAGACAGAAAGTAGTTTCATGCGTGAACAGCACATCTGCCACATTTACCAGGAACTCTTTCAGTCCATTTGAAATGTTGCCTTGTGAAAATGAAACAATTGCAACATTGTAACAATTTCAAACCTCAAACGAGCTACAGGTCTGAAAACACCCTGATTGTCAGACTAAATACTGTTTTATCATTTTCAGCTTTCTTCAAGGTCATTAAAGTTCACGGGACAGTGTTTGGGGTAAAAGGGGCTCAAGGCTCCTATTAAACACAATGTTTTTCATTAGTGGGGTGAATACATTTGTTCTAAAGTGAACTCACATTGACAGATCCAATCACAATGGAGATTACATTTTGATACATTGTCCTTAAGGTGAGCTTCAGCCCTGTTGAGCAATCCCTCCAGCATCAACAGAGTGATATAACTAACATCTGCACAACAATCTATTCAATATTCACATCTGTCAGGGCTGAAATGATGTCCAGTTATTACAGATGTTTATGGGTCATGCACAGATGAGTTTCCCGCTCTGTATTTCTCAGCGGAGTTGTGTTGCGTCTCCATTAACAGCGTCATAACAGTCTGACAAACTCAAACACGTGAGCGTCTGCTTTCCACTTCCTGTGTGACTCCAGACGCATTATACTCTGCGCTGTTGCTTTAATCTCGGGTCAAAGGTCACAGTAAACACAGATGCTGCTGTGCACAAGCTGAAACAGAAACTAACTTATTTTCATGAAGAATTACATTTATATATTTAAAATGAATCTACTGTCATTAAGTCCTTAAAGCAGCGTTGGGGAGTAATGGATTACATGTAACTGGATTACATTTACATTTATATTTATGCATTTGGCAGATGCTTTTATCCAAAGTGACTTACAGTGCACTTATTACAGGGACAATCCCCCCGGAGCAACCTGGAGTTAAGTGTCTTACTCAAGGACACAATGATGGTGACTGTGGGGATCAAACCAGCAACCTTCTGAGTACCAATGTATTATACAGAGCACTTATTACAGGGACAATCCCCCCGGAGCAACCTGGAGTTAAGTGTCTTACTCAAGGACACAATGGTGGTGACTGTGGGGATCAAACCAGCAACCTTCTGATTACCAATGTATTATACAGAGCACTTATTACAGGGACAATCCCCCGGAGCAACCTGGAGTTAAGTGTCTTACTCAAGGACACAATGGTGGTGACTTTGGGGATCAAACCAGCAACCTTCTGATTACCAGTTATGTGCTTTAGACCACTACGCCACATATTTAATATACAACATATGAGTAACTGTATTCCACTACAGTTACAATTTAATTAATTGGTAATTAGAACACTGTTACATTCAAAAAGTATTTTGATTACTGAAGGGATTACTTTGCATTTATTGTCATTTGTTTCATTTCATATTTTGTCTATTCTGATGGAAACATTTATACATAGAAATGATCCAAAGTGCATTTGAAACTTATTGAAAATTGAAAATGTAATATCTCTGGGTGTAAATAATGTGGCTCTGATAAACTGCTTTTGTTTTGTTCTCAATCATGTCGACTGTATCTGAGAACACATTTGTGTTGATACGACAAATCAATCAAAAGTTCCAACATTACAAATATAATTGATCATAGTGTCCAAAAACATCTCCAAACAAATAATAGATAATAATTGTACATAAGAACTAATTACACATGCAAACACAACAATGACTAAAGGTTTGCATAGCATGCAGACATGATTTTAGTCATGAGATTTCACAGGATGAGTTTCATTCTGTGTCATTTGAGTCATCATTGAGTCTGTGTCGTGTATTTGGCGCCATCTCCAGGTGGTCATATGTAACATTGTGCTTCATGTGGATTATCTAATGATCTATACATCTGATTATCTTGTGTGTGGACTCGATTGAAAGATAATCACAGACTCTAAATAATGATATGTGATATTTCATGTTGAAGTTATAAGCAAAAACGCAGCATAAAAACAACAGCAACATAATTGTCAAAGACATATATTTAGCTGTTACTCACTATATTTTTATCTGTGAGTAAAACAAATAGTCTGGTTGTATTTTACTCTTTAAGAGCTTTCCAGCAACATATGACACATGAATATTTGATCAGCTTGATATTTTTACTGATTGCAATAAAATGAAGTGCAAATTCTTCTATTAATTATCAAAATGTAACACTTCTGATGTATCTGTACATTTTAAAGCACTTGTTCAGTTTTGGTCATAATGTCACATGCACTGGAAAGTCGAGATTCTAATCTTTCAATGACACCTGTTGTGTGTAGAGATTTTATAGTCAAAACAAGTGAAAAAATCCACCAGTGCTGAAGAAGTAATCCAAAGTATTTAGATTACATTACTGACCTTGAGTAATCTAACGGAATGCATTACAATTTACATTTCACAGTATGTACTCTGTAATCTGTACTGGAATAAATTTTCAAAAGTAATCCTCCCAGCCCTGATGGTTAGAAACACGACACCTGAAATACTTCATGAGTTCATCTGAATCTCTATAATCTCATTAATGACCTCATGACGAAACCATCACAACCAACCAACAACCTCTAAGATTACACAGGGGTGTGAAAAAGTATTTGCCCCCTCCTGATGTCTTCTATTGTTCATACTGAATTGTTTCAGATTTTCAAACGAGATATAAAAGCCACCTGAGCGAACTCAAAATACTGTTTCATATATATTATATTATATTATATTTATATATTGAAGCAAGAAAGCTGTCCATCACCTTTATCACCCATGTGAAAAACTAACTGCCCCCTTGAACTTAACAGCTAGCTGTGCCGCCTTTAGCAGCAACAACTGCATCAAACGCGTCCGATATCTGGAGATCAGTCTTGCTGTGGGGGAATGTTGTCCCGGAGAGTTTAATGGCCGTTTCAGGTCCTGTCTCAGCATCTGAATCGGGCTCAAGTCAGGACTTTGACTAGAGGCCGCTCCAAAACTTTAATTTAGCTGTGCTTTGGATCATTGTGATGCTGCATGATCCAGCTGTGCTTCAGCTTCAACTCATGGACTGATGACGGGACGTTTCCCTCAATTATTGCACATCGCCCTGAAGCAGTAAAGCATCCCCACACCCTTAATGTTCCTCTGGGTACCGCCTCCATGCTTGAGCGTAGGTGTGATGCTGTTTCGGTGGAGCAGATGTAACGGGACCCCTTACGACTCATCTGTCCACAGAACATTCTCTGAAACGCTTTGAGGATCATCAAGGTGTGTTTTGGCAACATTCAGACGAGCTGTTGGAGGACGTTTGGCAGGACGGCCACTTCTGGGAGGGTTCACTACTGTGTCAAGTGCTCTCCATTAGGAGATAACGGCTCTCACTGGGGTTCTTTGGAGTCCCAGAGTCTGAAATAGTTTGTAACCCTTCCCAGACTGATGTATTACAATCATGGCATAGTGTGCTACTGGGCGACACCTTTTAGCCAACATCATGCTGCTGAAAAGTTGTATTTAGGTGTTGATTTGATTGATCAGGTCTGGGTGTGTATAGTCCAGCTGAACCCCATCGTTTCATATATTTGAAGATATAGTAAATAAGGGGGCAAATACTTTTTCACACATGCCCAGTTGGTATTGGATAACCTTTTTGCTTAAATAAATAACATTATCATTTAAAAACTGTATTTTGTGTTTACTCAGACTGCCTTTGTTTTATGCTAATAGCGTCTGATGTTAGCATGTTGCTAAAGCTAACGACACAAATTATGAGACTGAGAAGAACAAATAAATCAGAGATATATTTAATACAGTTCTTGTTAAAGGTGTTTTTACGCAGACATTTTTAGAGGCATAAATTCAAAAGAACCGACTCATAAGAGTCATTTGTTTGGGAATCAGACTACACTGGTCACTCTGTAGATTCAAAAGAACCGACTCATATGAGTCATTTGTTTGGGAATCGGACTACACTGGTCACTCTGTAGATTCAAAAGAACCGACTCATAAGAGTCATTTGTTTGGGAATCGGACTACACTGGTCACTCTGTAGATTCAAAAGAACCGACTCATAAGAGTCATTTGTTTGGGAATCGGACTACACTGGTCACTCTGTAGATTCAAAAGAACCGACTCATATGAGTCATTTGTTTGGGAATCGGACTACACTGGTCACTCTGTAGATTCAAAAGGACCGACTCATATGAGTCATTTGTTTGGGAATCGGTCTACACTGGTCACTCTGTAGATTCAAAAGAACCGACTCATATGAGTCATTTGTTTGGGAATCGGACTACACTGGTCACTCTGTAGATTCAAAAGAACCGACTCATATGAGTCATTTGTTTGGGAATCGGACTACACTGGTCACTCTGTAGATTCAAAAGAACCGACTCATATGAGTCATTTGTTTGGGAATCGGACTACACTTGTCACTCTGTAGATTCAAAAGAACCGACTCATATGAGTCATTTGTTTGGGAATCGGTCTACACTGGTCACTCTGTAGATTCAAAAGAACCGACTCATATGAGTCATTTGTTTGGGAATCGGACTACACTTGTCACTCTGTAGATTCAAAAGAACCGACTCATAAGAGTCATTTGTTTGGGAATCGGACTACCCTGGTCACTCTGTAGATTCAAAAGAACCGACTCATATGAGTCATTTGTTTGGGAATCGGACTACACTGGTCACTCTGTAGATTCAAAAGAACCGACTCATATGAGTCATTTGTTTGGGAATCGGACTACACTGGTCACTCTGTAGATTCAAAAGAACCGACTCATAAGAGTCATTTGTTTGGGAATCGGACTACACTGGTCACTCTGTAGATTCAAAAGAACCGACTCATATGAGTCATTTGTTTGGGAATCGGACTACACTGGTCACTCTGTAGATTCAAAAGAACCGACTCATATGAGTCATTTGTTTGGGAATCGGTCTACACTGGTCACTCTGTAGATTCAAAAGAAACGACTCATAAGAGTCATTTGTTTGGGAATCGGACTACACTGGTCACTCTGTAGATTCAAAAGAACTGACTCATATGAGTCATTTGTTTGGGAATCGGACTACACTGGTCACTCTGTAGATTCAAAAGAACCGACTCATATGAGTCATTTGTTTGGGAATCGGACTACACTTGTCACTCTGTAGATTCAAAAGAACCGACTCATAAGAGTCATTTGTTTGGGAATCGGACTACACTTGTCACTCTGTAGATTCAAAAGAACCGACTCATATGAGTCATTTGTTTGGGAATCGGACTACACTGGTCACTCTGTAGATTCAAAAGAACCGACTCATATGAGTCATTTGTTTGGGAATCGGACTACACTTGTCACTCTGTAGATTCAAAAGAACCGACTCATATGAGTCATTTGTTTGGGAATCGGACTACACTTGTCACTCTGTAGATTCAAAAGAACCGACTCATATGAGTCATTTGTTTGGGAATCGGTCTACACTGGTCACTCTGTAGATTCAAAAGAACCGACTCATATGAGTCATTTGTTCGGGAATCATACAACAGTGCTTCAGTAGCTGGCAGTGTCAAACACACACACATTGTCATAAAAATCAAGTAGATTGTGTATAGTACTGAAATGTAAAGTTTAATAAAATCATATTTAATTTTAATACATGGATTTTCATTCAGTTCAAATAGATGAAGACCCATATAAAGATTCTTTCTTGATGAAACATTAACAACCTTGAAGAACTTAATCTTGCCCCTGTGATTAAGAGTTGGATCAGAGCTGATACAGAAGCCAACAGTGTAAATCTGTCTGGAGGGATTTAAAGAATCGACTTCATGTCCCACTCAAAACACACGCGCTCCCGTCAGATCTTTAGAGAGGAGACTGAGGTCTGATCCTTCCGAACACGGTTCATTTGTTTGATTGATCTTCACCGCCAGGCGTCCGCTCCATGAACCTCCTTCACCAGTGTGATCTGATCGATCACTTTACCGTACTGCACACAGAGTCACACTTACACTGACTGCACACATATTAACCAGTTCAATGAGCTGATGAGTTACCTGGTCATCAGACACCTGCTCCAGGTACAGGTGTGTGCGGTTCATCACATGCATGCGTGTGTAGCCGTAATCGGTGCTTCTGAAAGCGCTCCAGTCTCGAGGTTTGGGGATGAAACCGTCATGTTTCTCTCTGCACCCCTGACAAACACAAAATCATTCTCACACATCAGTCTCATGATCATCAGAGTCATTCGTTTGGGAATCAGACTACAGTGAGTTTAAGATCATGAGAAATATAAATGCAGTCCAGTGTGACAAACGTTGTGCGTGTGTTTATAAAGTGTACTCACTGTTATACAGACCAGCGGATCTTTGCAATCGTGTGGAATAGGGTGCAGAACTATGAAATGATCTCAAAGGCAATAATAAAATCCCTCCCGCAGATCGGTGAAATATGCACATGTGACGTTACACACGCAGAAATAATCTGCAGCAAATGTGCATCACAGCAAACGGACACTTTAAACTCCGGTCACGTCTACGGGACAGAATCAGTCCAACCACAACTGGAGAACCCAAAGATATTTAGAATTATATTCACATATGCAGAACATGAACTTACTGAACCAGACTGATGCGCTCTATTACAGTGTTCACTGAGTGTGTGTGTGTGTGTGTGAGTGTGTGTGTGTGTGTGTGTGTGAGTGTGTGATTGTGTGTGTGTGTGTGAGTGTGTGTGTGTCTGTGTGTGTGTGTGTGTGTGTGTGTGTGTGAGTGTGTGTGTGTGTGTGTGTGTGTGAGTGTGTGATTGTGTGTGTGTGTGTGAGTGTGTGTGTGTGAGTGTGTGTGTGTGTGTGTGTGTGTGAGTGTGTGTGTGTGTGTGTGTGTGTGTGTGAGTGTGTGATTGTGTGTGTGTGTGTGAGTGTGTGTGTGTGTGAGTGTGTGTGTGTGTGTGTGTGTGTGATTGTGTGTCTGTGTGTGAGTGTGTGTGTGTGTGAGTGTGTGTGTGTGTGTGTGTGTGTGTGTGAGTGTGTGTGTGTGTGTGTGTGTGTGTGAGTGTGTGATTGTGTGTGTGTGAGTGTGTGTGTGTGTGTGATTGTGTGTGTGTGAGTGTGTGTGTGTGAGTGTGTGTGAGTGTGTGATTGTGTGTGTGTGTGTGTGTGAGTGTGTGTGTGTGTGTGAGTGTGTGATTGTGTGTGTGTGTGTGTGTGAGTGTGTGTGTGTGTGTGAGTGTGTGATTGTGTGTGTGTGTGTGTGAGTGTGTGATTGTGTGTGTGTGAGTGTGTGTGTGTGAGTGTGTGTGTGAGTGTGTGATTGTGTGTGTGTGTGTGTGTGTGTGAGTGAGCGTGTATTTATCACTTTGTGGGGACCAAATGTCCCCATAAGGATAGTAAAACCTGAAATGTTTGACCTTGTGGGGACATTTTGTCGGTCCCCATGAGGAAAACAGCTTATAAATCATACTAAATGATGTTTTTTGAAAATGTAAAAATGCAGAAAGTTTTCTGTGAGGGTTAGGTTTAGGGGTAGGGTTAGGTTTAGGGGATAGAATATAAAGTTTGTACAGTATAAAAACCATTATGTCTATGGAAAGTCCCCATAAAACATGGAAACACAACATGTGTGTGTGTGTGTGTGTGTGTGTGAGTGTGTGATTGTGTGTGTGTGTGTGTGTGTGAGTGTGTGTGTGTGTGTGAGTGTGTGATTGTGTGTGTGAGTGTGTGTGTGTGTGTGCAAGTGTGTGTGAGTGTGTGTGAGTGTGTGTGTGTGTGTGTGTGTGTGTGTGTGTGTGTGTGTGTGTGTGCAAGTGTGTGTGAGTGTGTGTGAGTGTGTGTGTGTGTGTGTGTGTGTGTGTGTGTGTGTGTGTGTGTGTGTGTGTGTGTGTGTGTGTTTTTGTGATTTACGAGGACAATTTTGTAAGTTACAAATTAGTAATTACAAGGGTATTATGCTATAAATGTGATTTATGAGGACATTTCTAGTGTCCCCATAATTCAAATCGCTTAAAAATCATACTAAATTATGTTTTTTGAAAATGTAAAAATGCAGAAAGTTTTCTGTGAGGGTTAGGTTTAGGGGTAGGGTTAGGTTTAGAGGATAGAATATAAAGTTTGTACAGTATAAAAGTCATTATGTCTATGGAAAGTCCTCATAATGATAGGTAGACCAACATGTGTGTGTGTGTGTGTGTGTGTGTGTTGTTTAATTCGATTGGTATGTTAAGTCGACTTTTTACTGTTGTATTTCTCCTCCATTGGCATTCGCAGCCTGATCAAAGAATCGTGTTACAATAACTACATTTTTGCTAAATGAATTTGTATGTGGCCTGTTGTACATAACACAATTTCCTGGTGAAATGAACATGAGAGGCGCAAAAACAACAATGACATTAATTCACTTTCACACAAATCACGAGTAAAACGGGAGATTATCAGTTCATAAACACTGACTATCCGCTCAGTTCCTCACAGGTCTCATTGTAACGTCTGCAATCGGACTACACTTGAATCTACATCATTGACCCTTAAACATTAAAACAAATAAACTGCAGCTCATTATGACGGATCAGTTGCTTTATATAAAAGCTGAAGGAATAAATGTGAGTTATAGAAACAGTGAAACACTCACAGCTGAGCCTGTGATGATATGAACCGGTGCTTTAGGATTCACATACGGCTCCCAAAAACTTCCATTAAACACCTGCAATAACAAACACAGCTGCACATCTGCCGAAGCATGATCATATGATCTAACATACAGGATATCGTTCCAACGGATCAGACCTGATAATCGTACACGGGCCAGAGTCTCTCATATGTGTGTTCATGAGCCCACAGCTCCAGATCCACTCCTGCAAACACACATGTATCATGCAGCTGCCTACGGACGATCATTACAGGATACGGTATTTAATGATCGTTATTCTTGTTACCGTATTGGTAGAATAAATTCTCCAGGCCAGGAGCCGCCGGCTGTGTGTCATTGCGTCCAAATCGCACCTGAAATGACAGAACAACCGTGAGTGAACTGCCCTTTAATGAAAGGTTTTTCAGATCTCTAAAACGCCCCTTAAGCTGTATAGGACACGCCTCCAAAGGAGGGCGCTATATCACGAAATAAGTTTACACTTAAAATATTAAAGTCAGGCATATGAGGTGTCGTTTGAAAGATTAGAATCTGAACTATTCATAGATAACATCACTTCTGCATTTATGTTACTTAAAATAACAAAATAAGGCCTCAAAACATTTGCGTTGCAAACTAGCGCCCCCAAGAGGTAATGGGGGTAGAAATATTTATATCGAAATAAAAGTCCTTCACACAGCACCTAAATAGACAAGTCACATATCAAATGAAAGCTCTCACTCTCAGGAATGAGACTGTATAGTTTATTCTGTTGCACTAATAACACAGTTCAAAAGACTTTCAAAAGAATCACATGGTGAAATATGATTTACTGTATATAAGCCATCAAATACAAACGTCTCATTTATGCTCCGATAACTGCTGATGTAAGCCATAAATATCTACAAACCTAATATCTGCTATTACCTTAAGAAGTTCTCTAACAAATGAGCCATTGTTGACTTGTCTGTGAGCTCGCTTGTGTGAATAATCCAATGTTATATCTTAGATGTCCAGAACAAAATATGCAGTCCAGAAGTAAGAGCATGCTAAACAAATCATCAGAAAAATATGTTATTGACTATTGGTGATAAAATGTTTTATAGCTTTGCTAAGGGGAGGATCTGAGCTTTCTAATGACCCCTAGATTGAGCTTGTAGTCCACTCAGAGGCCGAGATATTCAATGAAATAATGAGGGTGTTGCTTGAACTGAACATTAGACTGAATGTCTATGGACGAGCACATCTGTGAGGGGTAAAATGTGTTAGAGCGCCCCTACAGTTCACATCTGTGAGGGGTAAAATGTGTTAGAGCCCCTACAGTTCACATCTGTGAGGGATAAAATGTGTTAGAGCCCCTACAGTTCAAATCTGTGAGGGGCAAAATGTGTTAGAGCCCCCTACAGTTCACATCTGTGAGGGGTAAAATGTGTTAGAGCGCCCCTACAGTTCACATCTGTGAGGGGTAAAATGTGTTAGAGCCCCTACAGTTCACATCTGTGAGGGGTAAAATGTGTTAGAGCTCCCTACAGTTCACATCTGTGAGGGGTAAAATGTGTTAGAGCCCCCTACAGTTCACATCTGTGAGGGGTATAATGTGTTAGAGCCCCCTACAGTTCACATCTGTGAGGGGTATAATGTGTTAGAGCCCCTACAGTTCACGTCTGTGAGGGGTAAAATGTGTTAGAGCCCCTACAGTTCACATCTGTGAGGGGTAAAATGTGTTAGAGCCCCTACAGTTCACATCTGTGAGGGGTATAATGTGTTAGAGCCCCTACAGTTCACATCTGTGAGGGGTATAATGTGTTAGAGCCCCCTACAGTTCACATCTGTGAGGGGTATAATGTGTTAGAGCCCCCTACAGTTCACATCTGTGAGGGGTAAAATGTGTTAGAGCCCCTACAGTTCACATCTGTGAGGGGTATAATGTGTTAGAGCCCCTACAGTTCACATCTGTGAGGGGTATAATGTGTTAGAGCCCCCTACAGTTCACATCTGTGAGGGGTAAAATGTGTTAGAGCCCCCTACAGTTCACATCTGTGAGGGGTATAATGTGTTAGAGCCCCCTACAGTTCACGTCTGTGAGGGATATAATGTGTTAGAGCCCCCTACAGTTCACATCTGTGAGGGGTATAATGTGTTAGAGCCCCCTACAGTTCACATCTGTGAGGGGTAAAATGTGTTAGAGAGCCCCCTACAGTTCACATCTGTGAGGGGTAAAATGCGTTAGAGCTCCCCTACAGTTCACATCTGTGAGGGGTATAATGCGTTAGAGCCCCTACAGTTCACATCTGTGAGGGGTATAATGTGTTAGAGCCTCCTACAGTTCACATCTGTGAGGGGTAAAATGAGTTAGAGCCCCCTACAGTTCACATCTGTGAGGGGTAAAATGTGTTAGAGCCCCTACAGTTCACATCTGTGAGGGGTATAATGTGTTAGAGCCCCTACAGTTCACATCTGTGAGGGGTATAATGTGTTAGAGCGCCCCTACAGTTCACATCTGTGAGGGGTAAAATGTGTTAGAGCGCCCCTACAGTTCACATCTGTGAGGGGTATAATGTGTTAGAGCCACCTGCAGTTCACATCTGTGAGGGGTATAATGTGTTAGAGCCCCCTACAGTTCACATCTGTGAGGGGATAATGTGTAAGAGCCCCTACAGTTCACATCTGTGAGGGGTATAATGTGTTAGAGCCCCCTACAGTTCACATCTGTGAGGGGATAATGTGTTAGAGCCCCTACAGTTCACATCTGTGAGGGGTATAATGTGTTAGAGCCCCCTACAGTTCACATCTGTGAGGGTAAATGTGTTAGAGCCCCCTACAGTTCACATCTGTGAGGGTAAATGTGTTAGAGCCCCTACAGTTCACATCTGTGAGGGGATAATGTGTTAGAGCCCCCTACAGTTCACATCTGTGAGGGTAAATGTGTTAGAGCCCCTACAGTTCACATCTGTGAGGGGTAAAATGTGTTAGAGCCCCTACAGTTCACATCTGTGAGGGGTAAAATGTGTTAGAGCTCCCTACAGTTCACATCTGTGAGGGGTAAAATGTGTT
>NC_068291.1:45230369-45237869 GCF_025860055.1 Xyrauchen texanus | reverse complement strand
AAATGGTACAATACCACTCCTGAGCATCGATGTAGAATCAGTGCAGCCGGTCCTGATGGAATTCCTTCTTGGGTTTCAAAGACTTTAACGAAGAACTGGCGCCTGTTTAACGTGATGTTGTTTGTTTAGTTTTCAACATAACATTTTTCCGAGCCAATGGAAAGAAGCTTTGGTCAAGTCCCAGTTTTCCAGCAGACTATCATCACATGTCATTAGTCAGCTGTGGTGGTAAAGTGTTTGAAAGATCCTAAGGGACACAGTTTTCAAGATTGCCCCATCACAACATGGCTTTATGCGAATAGATCAACAGTCACAGCTTCGATGTTGGCACGAAGCACTCAATAACAACCCCCAAAATTGACGTCATTGCTGGTTTTGTTGATTTCTCTCGTGCGTTTGATGCAATAAAACACTGTTAATTGCTTCATACACTGGCTGACATGTCAGATGCCCTCTTTGGCTGATTGTGAGGAGGGTGCAGTGGGGTTCCTGTGGGTCTAATCCTTGTGCAATTCCAGCTGGTGTCCCACAGGGGGCGCTACTGTCCCCACTGCTCTTTGTCATCAACAATCTGGACTCACGTCTGTCTCCTCCTGTTATCCCTGTGAAATAAGCTGGCGATCCTACATTCACGGAGCTCCTGATGGGGTCTTCGCCTGCTCCGACTCAGAATTCCTTGGATTCAGTGGTTAAATGGGGGACAGGAGTTTTCACTGGCAATGAATGGAAATAAGACAATGGATATGGTAATTACTGCGAGGAGAAAGTACAACATCCTCTCTCCTCCATCTTCCTGTAACAGTGTAGTAATCCACCCCCCGGTTCTCCGATACGCCGTAGCTCGGCCGGATCGGAGGCAGTCCTCCAGCCCCAGGTGGACGGAACGCCCCGCCACATTATCGGGGAACAGAAGGGGTCTCCCCCGCCCCTGGCAGCGGTTCTCCAGCTCCAGGCAGTTGGCAGCGAGACCCTCCCCACTCACGGTCTCAGACCCCGTGTGCGTTTCAGCGGCTGGTACGGGACTCCTCCGCCCATGGCAGTGGTGGTTAGGAGCCCCTTCTCCAGGCGGCGGCTTCTCCGTCCCCCGGCAGACGGCTGCTCCGTTGGGGTGGATGGTAGTGGCGAGAACACTATGGCATATCCCTCCTTACATTTATGCATTTTTATCCAAAGTGACTTACAGTGCCCTTATTACAGGGACAATCCCCCCGGAGCAACCTGGAGTTAAGTGTCTTACTCAAGGACACAATGGTGGTGACTGTGGGGATCGAACCAGCAACCTCCTGATGACCAGTTATGCACTTTAGCCCACTACGCCACCACCCCTCCTCATTCCCGGGTCTTCGTCACCAGTGTAAAGGGGATTAAGGGAAAGGAGGAGGCGAGAACCGGCTTGACAATATAAATAATATTTTAATGACTATAGATATTACGGTTTCCTTTTCTGTGTGTTGTGAAAAGCGCTATACAAATAAAAATGACTTGACTGATGGCAATAACTCTGACATCATGTCTGCAGCTGTTTACTGCATAACCACAGATTCGGTGTCCACACACTCAAAGACATTTACCACCTACATCTTATTATCATGCCTGTGTGTGTGTGTGTGTGTGTGTGTGTGTGTGTGTGTGTGTGTGTGTGTCTAGATCTGATCCTGACATGTCTGTACTGCCCTCTAGTGTTCATGAGAGAAACTGCACACAGAAACACCATATCATCACTGCTGCTGGAGGATATCAACATTGGACGCACCGAAGCAAACGAATAACACTTTATTTTACAGTGTCCTTGTTGTACATATTACATGCATGGACAACAGTAATAACATACAATTATGCTTAATTACAAGCAACTATCCCCAAACCAATCCCTAACCATAAACCTATAGTAAGTACATGTTGTTAATTAATATTACTCAAAACATACGTGTGTAATTACACAGTAATAAGCACACTGTATAATAAAGTATAACCAGATAACATCCTAAACCTTTTATTTGTCTTGTTTACAGGAGTAGCACAAAATCAAACGGGACATGCCAGTGTTAATGCTCACTGCAACAATTCTTATTAGTTATTCTTATTTCTGTAATACAGTATTTTTTACTCTATTATGGTACTACAGTGATTTTTAGGCAGTACAAACTAATTATTTTTTGCATCACAATGCAAATGTGAGAGTTTGAATGTTTTACAAGCCCAACAGTCAGATAGATAGATACATAGATACTAGCATGTTATAACATGTAGCTAGGTGTTGCTAGCAAGTTGCTATGTGATGCTAGAATGTTGCAAGATGTTGCTATCATGTTTTAACATGTAGCTAGCATGTGCCTAATATATTTTACTATGTAGCTATGTGTTAATAGCATGTTGCTAGGCATTTCTATCATGTTGCAAACATATTTTATCATGTAGCTATGGGTTGTTAACATGTTGCTAGGCATTGTTAGCATGTGCCTAACATGTTTACCATGTAGCTATATGTTGCTAGGCATTGTTCTTATGTTGCTAGCATATTTTAACATGTAGTTAGCATGTCCCTAACATCTTTTACTATGCAGTTATGTGTTGCTAACATGTTGCTAGGCATTGCTATTATGTTGTTATCATGTTACTATCATGTTATTTCATGTAGCTAGGTATTGCAAGCATGTTGCAAGGCATTGTTAGCATTTGCCTACATTTTTACCATGCAGCTATTTGTTGCTAGCCTGTTGCTAGGCATTTCTATCATGTTTTATCATGTAGCTAAGGGTTGTTATCATGTTGCTAGGATTGCTATCATGTTGCTAGCATGTAGCTAGCATGTGCCTAACATATTTTACTATGTAGATATGTGTTGCTAACATGTTGCTAGGCATTGCTATCATGTTTCTAACATGTTTTATCATGTAGCTCGGGGTTGCTAGCATGTTGCTAGGCATTGTTAACATGCGCCTAACATGCTATAACATGTAGCTAGGTGTTGCTAATAGTTTCTAACATGTTTTAACATGTAGCTAGGCAATGCTAGCATGTTTCTAGGTGATGCTAACATGTTGCTAGGTGAGGCTAACATGTTCTAGTATGTTGCTAGGCATTGCTATCATGTTGCTAACATGTTTTATCATGTAGCTAGGCATTGTTAGCATGTTGCTAACATGTTTTAACATGTAGCTAGGTGTTGCTAGGCAATGCTATTATGTTGCTAGCATGTTTTAACATGTAACTAAGTGTAGCTAGCATGTTGCTAGGAGTTTCTTGCATGTGTCTAGGCATTGTTAGCATATTATTAGATGTTGTTAACATGTTTCCAGGTGTTGCTAGCATGCAGTTAGGCGTTTCCAGGCATAGATATACATACGTAGATGCCTCATTCATCTGGTTCGGATACGTCAACCACGGCACCATCTTGGAACAGCCAACAAGAAGAGATGTTTGAGTGTAAGTGAATAGACAAGGTGCCTCAGACCGTTGCTTAATTTGCTTTTGTGTAGAAACAAAAAATGAATTGACTGACTGGGTGCTAATTTTGCCCACTGTTTATGGATAATCTAAAAAGTTTACTGGAAAAAACAATAGACCAGGGGTGAATCAGTTCATAACTAAATACACAAGATGCGCAAAAATGAGCAAGGATTAAAAAGAAAGAGGAGGATTTGGCATGCAGGTGTGAGAAACTTCAACATGCTGATGGATTCATATTCATACAGTTACAAGGATCCAACAGACATTTGTGAACCCCCTGATGGACGCAGACCCCGTTTAATACCCTTGCAATAGACTTTTGCAAGCATGTTTAAGCATGAAGCCAGAAGTCGCTAGCATGTTTTAATATGTAGCCAGTTATTAGCATGTTTTAATATGTAGTCAGAAGTTGCTAACATGTCTTAGCATGTAGCTAGAAGTTGTTGGCATGTTTTAACATTTAGCCAAAAGTTGCTAGCATGTTTTAGCATGTAGCCAGAAGTTGCTATCATGTTTTAGCAAGTAGCTAGAAGTTGTTAGCATGTTTTAATATGTAGCCAGAAGTTGCTATCATGTTTTAACATGTAGCCTGAAGTTGTTAACATGTTTTAATATGTAGCCAGAAGTTGCTATCATGTTTTAACATGTAGCCTGAAGTTGTTAACATGTTTTAGCATGTAGCCAGAAGTTGCTAGCATGTTTTAGCATGTAGCTAGAAGTTGTTAGCATGTTTTACCATGTAGCTAGAAGTTGTTAGCATGTTTTAATATGTAGCCAGAAGTTGCTAACATAATTTAACATGTAGCTAGATGTTGTTAACATGTTTTAATATGTAGCCTGAAGTTGTTAGCCTGTTTTAATATGTAGCCTGAAGTTGATAGCCTGTTTTAATATGTAGCCTGAAGTTGTTGACATGTTTTAATATGAAGTCTGAAGTTGATAACATCTTTTAGCATGTAGACAGAAGTTGTTAGCATTTTTTAATATGTAGCCAGAAGTTGATAACACATTTTAATATGTAGCCTGAAGTTGCTAGCATCTTTTAGCATGTAGCCAGAAGTTGTTAGCATTTTTTAATATGTAGCCAGAAGTTGCTAGCATGTTTTAGCATGTAGCTAGATGTTGCTAACATGTTTTAGCATGTAGCTAGCATGATTTAATATGTAGCCACAAGTTGCTGGATGTTTTAATATGTAGCCAGAAGTTGCTAACATGTTTTAATATGTAGCCAGAAGTTGTTACCATGTTTTAACATGTAGCTAGATGTTGTTACCATGTTTTAGCATGTAGCTAGATGTTGCTAGCATGTTTTAATATGTAGCCAGAAGTTTCTGGCTTGTTTTAATATGTAGCTAGATGTTGCTAGCATGTTTTAGCATGTAGCTAAATGTTGCTAGCATGTTTTAGCATGTAGCTAGATGTAGCTACCATGTTTTAGCATGTAGCCAGAAGTTGCTAGCATGTTTTAGCATGTAGCCAGAAGTTGCTAGCATGTTTTAGCATATAGCCAGAAGTTGCTGGCTTGTTTTAATATGTAGCACTGGGGGCAGTGGTGGGTTGAGGCTCAGGGTTACTGACCAGAAGGTCGGGGGTTCAAGCCAGAACCATCAAGATGCCACTGTTGGGCCCTTGAGTAAGACACTTAACTCCAGGTTGCTCCGGGGGGATTGTCCCTGTAATAACTGCACTGTAAGTCGCTTTGGATAAAAGCGTCTGCCAAAATGCATAAATGTAGCTAGATGTTGCTAGCATGTTTTAGCATGTAGCTTGGCATTGAGAAACAGTGAAGTCCTTTTATACAATCAATCTCCACTTTCACGTAATAATTTTCTTCATATGACTTAAATATGGATCTGTTTCTCACCCACACCTATCATATCACTTCTGAAGACATGGATTAAACCACTGGAGTCTTATGGATTACTTCTACACTGCCTTTATGTGCTTTTTTGGACCTACAGAGATGAAATATCTTTGTTTGTGTTCAGCAGAACAAAGTTAGTCATACACATCTGGGATGGCATAAGGATGAGTAAATCATGAGAGAATTTCCAATTTTGGGTGATCTATCCCTTTAAGCCTGGTGTTGGTTTGTTTACATTTGAGATTTTGACATTAGGAGTTTGAACAGTCTTGGCCAGCGATTATTTAGCGGAGACTGTTCAATGTTCTGTTCAAATGAATGGGAGAAACTGGAACGCTCAACCAAGGTGCTCTGAGCGCCCAACGGTCAACGGAAGTAGAAAGGAAGTCCCGCCTTACAGTTAAAAGTGCCAATCACCTTTTAGATACAGACATCACCTGTCAATCAACTCGAGTGTGCATGCACATTAGCAACACAAGCCGGGAAAATTGCCGGGTAAAGAAGCACAATTTATGATTCCAGTATTGTCACATTTTACTGCCTATTTGAAACATGTTTTGTGATCGTAATGTTGACCGACTGTTTTAGAGATTTCGGTCTTTCTCTATTGAAGTAGACAGGACTGGCATGACTGTAAATACCGACAGTGGACTGACTTTGTCTGAACTCATCTGAACATTCTGTCCATTTAAGTGAATGTGATTTTCCAGTTTTTTGTTTACTTGCCTTTAACTTTCATCATTATGTGAATTCTTGAATATTATTAACAGTGCTATTATAATCTCTGTCTTCAGTGATCTCAGTCCTGTAGTCAGTGGTCCGTTTCTTTCACGTCTCTGTTTATTGACTGAATCCAGACACATGATTGAAATGACTCACGTCATGAAGTTTCCCAAAAATGTTCTGAATCTGCGCTGTGGAAAAGATCTTTTCCCAACTATGTCTTGTCCAGACAGTAACAGCAGATGGTAAAAGAGTTTGATACGAGAAACCATTTCGATTCTGCCCTAAATATGAATTTATGCTTAAAATCTCTTAGTGACGGACCTGCCGAGAGATCATCTTATAATCTGCTGTGTGAGAAGTTTCAAATACTGTCTGGTGTCTCAGTTTAATGTTCACATTTGACTTCCTGAAGAGTGTCAACACTGTGATGCTTTCCAAACATTCCTCGGACTCAACCAATGGTGTGAGTTTGGGGCGGGACTAACTGTTCAATGACCAATGGCAGATGGGGTCGGGACAGAAGTGGCTGTAGGAGGGTTTGGGAAACCTATTTGAAAACGTTCATTATTTCGGCATTCAGTTTGAAGCGGCTTGTGGTGCAGAAACGACACACAAATACACTCATGTGCAGAACGGGTTAATAACAGGTTAGTAACAGGTTGATAACGGGTTAATAACAGGTTGATAACAGGATAATAACGGGATAATAACGGGTTGATAACGGGTTGATAACAGGTTGATAACGGGTTAATAACGGGTTAATAACGGGTTGATAACGGGTTAATAACGGGTTGATAACTGGTTAATAACGGGTTGATAACGGGTTGATAACGGGTTAATAACGGGTTGATAACTGGTTAATAACTGTTAATAACTGGTTAATAACGGGTTGATAACAGGTTGATAACGGGTTGATAACAGGTTAATAACTGGTTAATAACAGGTTGATAACAGGTTAATAACTGGTTAATAACAGGTTGATAACAGGTTGATAACAGGTTGATAACAGGTTGATAACTGGTTAATAACTTGCTGATAACTGGTTGATAACGGGTTGATAACAGGTTGATAACTGGTTAATAACAGGTTGATAACTGGTTAATAACAGGTTGATAACGGGTTAATAACGGGTTGATAACTGGTTAATAACGGGTTGATAACGGGTTGATAACGGGTTAATAACGGGTTGATAACTGGTTAATAACTGTTAATAACTGGTTAATAACAGGTTGATAACAGGTTGATAACGGGTTGATAACGGGTTGATAACGGGTTGATAACAGGTTAATAACAGGTTGATAACATGTTAATAACTGGTTAATAACAGGTTGATAACAGGTTAATAACAGGTTGATAACAGGTTGATAACTGGTTAATAACTGGCTGATAACTGGTTGATAACGGGTTGATAACAGGTTGATAACTGGTTAATAACAGGTTGATAACAGGTTGATAACACT
>NC_068291.1:45212869-45225369 GCF_025860055.1 Xyrauchen texanus | reverse complement strand
ACACATTTCACTTTCACAATATCTGTCACATTTAAACATTTAAACAGCTAAATAAACACTTACATTTACACCCAAATAGACCTGTAATTAAACACAAATTCGTCTTTAAATAAACATTTACTGTAGATAATTAAACACTCATATAAACACCCAAATAACACTAAATAAGTAATAATGCACTCAGTAAACCAGCAGGAGTTTGTTATTGAACAGTAACACAAGAGAGTTCAACTAACACATTAATAACACACTAATAACACACTTTGATCAAATAAATCATCGATAGTTTTAACGATCACAATAACTGACAAACCTGTTGTTGTTTACAGTAGAGAAGTTTAACTGGTTTAAAGCTAGTTTAAAGCTAGCGCGTCAGCTAAACGATCACATGATCTGTTTATTTACGTCAGATGACCTGCGTACATGGTCACGTGGGTGCTGACGTCATTGTAACAGTTTTTAACTCAGTTCCGCATGTGCTGCACAGTGGATAGAATTGTTAAATATTATTAAATTAAAATAAAAAATTGCAATGTTGTTTCAGTATGTGTCGTTTTCTTTTTTTTTTTTTTATAAAGTCAACAACAAAAAAAAAAGAATGAGTATTTTATGATTAATCTTTTATTGCAACATTTACACTCACCGGAGAATTTACAGTAATCAAAAAGCCATTATTTATTTTATTTGAAAAAGCAGTCAAACAGTACATACATTAAAACCACCTTCAAATAACCCCGATTAAACCTGTGCTACCTCTTTCAATTATTTTATTACGTTGATTGAAAACGTAATATTGTGTGCTTTTCTGTCTTTTTATATTCTAAAATACATTATTCATCTAAGTCTGTACACTTGCAATTTTTATGTATATTTTTTTTGTTTATATCCTGACAATAATAATAAAAAAAAATACATTAAAACACGTTTTTATTTCCTTGGCTGTGTCCCGTCCGGAAGTCGCGTTTATTGGCCGCATACGTCATCGAGGCTGTCTCGTCTCGTCTCGTTTATTATAATTTAATTGTATGTATTTTTTTAATAGGAATGCAAAAAACGTTAACAATTGTATACATTTAAGTATATACATAAAATACATTGACAATGGATACACATTTTTGAAAAAGAAAGACAAAAAAAAAAATATATGAAACGAGACAGCCTCGATTCATATTTGGAAGGACGCTCGAGAACGCGTCCTTCCAAACGAGACACAGCCAAGTGTGTCTGTATCATGTATGTGCATGTGAGTACAAATGAAGAACAGACAATGTTCATGTTTGAAGAGTGTAATACTGACCTCTAATGCCACATGAGAACAGTTCACAGCAGTATGAAGACTAACTCGAGTCCTCTGAAGATCTGATCAGAGTTCAGTTCTCATCAATAAACCACACTGACAAGATACAAACTCACATAAAGCACATGACAGGTTCCCACACCTTTATGACCATGGGATTTCCAAGAGTTTCCAGCCTTTGTGAGAAGGGAAATGGATTTAGAATTTAAAAAATACATTTGATTTCACTAATTTATAATTTGCACCAATTTGTGAACCATTTTGATCAATTAATTAAAGAGAAAATTGGACATCACTTTGATTTTGGAGGGTGTCTGTGTATCTCAGCGAGTATTGATGCTGACTATCACACCTGGAGGCGCGAGTTTGAATCCAGAGCGTGCTGAGTAACTCCAGCCAGGTCTCCTTAGCAACCAAATTGGCCCGGTTGCTAGGGAGGGTAGAGTCACATGGGGTAACCTCCTCGTGGTCGCTATAATGTGGTTCTCGCTCTCGGTGGGGCGCGTGGTGAGTGACTCCAGTCAGGTCTCCTTAGCAACCAAATTGGCCCGGTTGCTAGGGAGGGTAGAGTCACATGGGGTAACCTCCTCGTGGTCGCTATAATGTGGTTCTCGCTCTCGGTGGGGCGTGTGGTGAGTGACTCCAGTCAGGTCTCCTTAGCAACCAAATTGGCCCGGTTGCTAGGGAGGGTAGAGTCACGTGGGGTAACCTCCTCATGGTCAGCTATAATGTGGTTCTCGCTCTCGGTGGGGGCGTGGTGAGTGACTCCAGTCAGGTCTCCTTAGCAACCAAATTGGCCCGGTTGCTAGGGAGGGTAGAGTCACATGGGGTAACCTCCTCGTGAGTCGCTATAATGTGGTTCTCGCTCTCGGTGGGAGCGTGGTGAGTGACTCCAGTCAGGTCTCCTTAGCAACCAAATTGGCCCGGTTGCTAGGGAGGGTAGAGTCACATGGGGTAACCTCCTCGTGGTCGCTATAATGTGGTTCTCGCTCTCGGTGGGGCGTGTGGTGAGTGACTCCAGTCAGGTCTCCTTAGCAACCAAATTGGCCCGGTTGCTAGGGAGGGTAGAGTCACGTGGGGTAACCTCCTCATGGTCGCTATAATGTGGTTCTCGCTCTCGGTGGGAGCGTGGTGAGTGACTCCAGTCAGGTCTCCTTAGCAACCAAATTGGCCCGGTTGCTAGGGAGGGTAGAGTCACATGGGGTAACCTCCTGCGTGGTCGCTATAATGTGGTTCTCAGCTCTCGGTGGGGCGTGTGGTGAGTGACTCCAGTCAGGTCTCCTTAGCAACCAAATTGGCCCGGTTGCTAGGGAGGGTAGAGTCACATGGGGTAACCTCCTGTGGTCACTATAATGTGGATCTCGCTCTCGGTGGGGCGCGTGGTGAGTGACTCCAGTCAGGTCTCCTTAGCAACCAAATTGGCCCGGTTGCTAGGGAGCAACATGGTGCCAAAATGAAATGCATTTATTGGACATTTATTTATTTATTTCGTGATATAGGATTTTGTCGACACCGATAACTAAGATGGTCGAATAGACCGATAATAGACCACACACTCTCTCTCTCTCTCTCTCTCTCTCTCTCTCTCTCTCTCACACACACACACACACACACACACTTATTCTCTCTCACACACACACACACACATACACACAGTCAGCAGTTACATTGAAATAACAAACCAAAATATGTTGTCAATCCTGTAAACAATACAAGTTCATCAAGTAGAGTAAAACCTCATATTTTTGGGTCCCCTTCATTCTCAGTTTATTTAATTGTTACCTGCACATTTAAAGTGAACACTGTAATAGAGCGCAACAGTCTGTTTCCGGAAGTAAAAATCCACTTCATGTTCTCCATAGTTGAATATAATTCTAACGATAACTTATAAACCTTTAAAGACAGATCTACCGTGAGCTCCAAGGTCGTTAATCGATGTTATATGCTCCCGCTGAAGACATCAGTTTGCGTTATTTTAACTTCAACCAAAAAAATCATGTTTGATAGCATTCCTGGTAAAGAACTACACTACCCATGATCCTGAGGTGAGATCCACCAATCAGAGAATCTAGCTCCGCCCACTCCCATGATGCACTGTGAATGATGCAGTTCCCGCATTAAAGATGTGAAGTACACAGTCTTGTTTCGTGTCCAATTTTCAAAGACATTTTTGCTACAAATTAAAGTTTGCACTGTTGTGATTCACCTCGGAGCTGGTTGGTTTGTTTCATGCCGCACAACTTTCTTATAATTGATTTTATGAAATCCCTACAGGAAAAATGGATGGGAAAAATACTTCCAGAATCAAGACGGCTGAAAAAGTGGGCGGGGACTGTTGCGCTCATTTCAAAGCACCTTCAGACAAACTGTTTGTTTCTACAGAGGTCCATTTGTCCACAGCAGCTTGACTTAACTGAACATTAAATAACATGACAGCATAAAATATTTCACACTCCTGATTGTTAAAAATAATTAAATCTGAAGTGTGTAATTCCTGCAACACAAGCGCCACAGAGCAGAATTACAAAAATAAACAATGTTTTCAAAAACAGATTTCTGAATACACCCCTCGTCTGCAGTTGTTCAAACAGTAACATAGTCCCCACCCCCCAACTCACGCCATTGGTTGAGTAATGTTGTTGGGGCGGGTCTAAGCAGGTCACACAAAAGAACCAGGAATTTGTATAGCTCCACAGAGACACAGTGTTTACAGTTACTGAGACAAGTCATCTATGAATAGCTTACATAAGTTGTCTCTGGGACAGAAAAAAGTATTTTAACACCGAAGAAGTTACATACTTCCTCTTTACATGTTGAGCTAAACGCCAATAAGACACTTAAAACTGGGTGTTGGGGGTATCTGCACGTTTCCTTCCATTATTTCCAAGCTACTCTACAATAATGGCACAAAAAAGCATTTGACAAGAGTACAATCGATGTTAAGCCCATAGTGTTACTGCAAACACAACAATAGCCCTTTAATACTGTGTCGGTAACAAGACAAAATAATATAATCCCTTGACAAATAATATGATTGTTTGTTCTGTACACAAGAAACTTAGTCAATGAATAAAAGATAGTTTTACACCTCTGCATTTGTTAGTGTAACCGGCCTTGGTCACCCTGGTCACCCCACTCTGAACAGGACTTGAACTTGCATCTCCAGCATGGGAGGCGGGTGCGCTAACAAGGAGGCTACAGCCTCTAGCATCATTTGCTAGTGCACCTCTTGAGGTCAAGAGAGTGAGGTTTACACACATTGCTCAGCTATCTATCAGCTGACTCCCGTTACACTCACCCCGCCTAAGCCTCACTCCCATCCGGGTCACGGCACCACTGTAACCGGCCCTGCTCACCTTGCTCTGAACAGGACTCAAAACGGGCGTCTCTATCGTAGGAGGCAGGTGTGCTAACAAGGACGCTAAAGGCTACAGCATCTAGCGTCAGTCGCTAGTGCATATCTTGAAGTCAAGAGAGTGAGATTTACACACATTGCTCAGCTATCTATCAGCTGACTCCCGTTACACTCACCCCGCCTAAACCTCACTCCCATCCGGGTCATGGCACCACTGTAACCGGCCATGCTCACCCCGCTGCAAACGGGACTCGAAACGGGCGTCTCTGGCATCGGAGGCGGGTGCGCTAACAAGGAGACTAAAGGCTACAGCATCTAGCGTCAGTCGCTAGTGCACCTCTTGAAGTCAGGAGAGTGAGGTTTACACACATCGCACAGCTATCTACCAGCTGACCACCGTTACGTTAGCTTTTGTCTTGTCTGTTCTCATCTTGATATCAGATGGAATATTTAATGTTCATTCATATAGGACCCACTGGTTGTGATTTAAAAACAAGAAACTTTTTGAAGGTTTTCAATATTAAAAACCCAATAAAATTGGTTTGACAAATGCAATAATCTTTCCTGTGTTGACGTCCACCTGACATAGATTCCTATAGTCTACAGCCCTGAGCAGGAGTCCTATTTGTCCATTTCCCCCGAAAAATAAAAGCTTTATATTCAAATAGCAGACATGAACAGAAAGCCACAAAACTCCATGTTTGATCTTAAAAGATCTGTAAAGAGATCTGTGTCTTCTCAAGAGTAATTTCCATACTGTATTCAAATAATGTCAGACACCCACTGTTGTCAAGAAACCTCGAAGATGGTGCCAATACAGTTCCTTCTTTGTTTGGGGTGGAAATTTGGAGCATAGAGGTCGTGAATACTCATTCATAGGTACTCATTCTTTCTGTCAGGTTAACCTGTTGCTCGCCGCAGGGTTTTGTCCACACCAGTAGAGTTTCTCCTCAACCCTCCTCTTCTTCCACTGGCACAACAGCAGCATGCGGAAGGTCTTTTGAAAGGTTTTGTTACAGAGAGCGTAACACATGGGGTTAACGGTACTGTTGACGTAACACAGCCAGTACCCCAGATGCCAGAGCGACAGCGGGATGCAATCGGAGCAGAAGGTGGAGATGAGCACCATGATGTTGTAGGGCGTCCACGTGAGGATGAAGGCCAGCAGGATGGCGCTCAGAGTCTGGGCGGCCTTCCTCTCTTTGATCAAGACCATCCTCTTCCTCTTGGTCATCTGGCTCTTCAGTGTGGCATCTATGGGCTTTGAGGATGAAGATGAGGAAGGGGCGTTCACAGACTCAGCGGACGAGGTGGCGGCTTTTGCGTCGCCGTTGGTGTTCTGTTGTGGACCGTTGTCCTTCGACGCCGGCTTGAACTTGTACGAGATGCATTTCTTGCTCTTCGGGAAGAAGTTTTCCTCATCGTTGCTGCTGGAGCGTCCATTCTCACTGGACGGTGCAGCTTTATCATCTGGATGTCTGTAAGACGCTTGGAAAACACCTGGAGAAACGGAGCGCTCCTCGTCTTCAGAGGAGGCGTAGCTGTTGAAGTTGGCGAGATGATCCGTTTTGGACCACTCGTTGTGGGACAATGTGGTGGATTTGGGCGCGCTACTGCGGTTTGAAGAGGACCAGGACGTTTGGTTTCTCTCTCTTAAGGTGCCGCTCAGTTGTTTACAGTTGAAACATGATCTGATGATGGTTTTTTGAGGCTGAACGTTGCTGCTCGAGTTTGGTGAAGAGTTGGTGCCCTGAAGTTCGGCCAGGTCTTTAGTGCGTCTCTCCGTCTCTTTGTATATCCGGCAGTATAGAATGGTCATTACGGAGACAGGAAGGTAGAAAGCCGCTATCGCTGTTCCGAAGGTGATCACTGGCTCGGAGAAGAACTGGATCTGACATTGCCTGTCAGGGACCGTCCGTTTACCGACAAAATACTGCCAGCACAGGATTGGCGGCGCCCACAGGATGAAGGACACCAGCCAAGCAAGACCGATCATGATGCCCGCTCGCCTCGGCGTTCGTTTGGCTCGATACGTCAGCGGTCTCGTAATGGAGAAGTATCGGTCGAAACTGATGACTAGTAAGTTCATCACAGAGGCGTTACTGGCCACGTAATCCATAGCTAACCACAGATCACACGCCAGACTACCGAGAGACCAGTAACCCATCAGTATGTACGAGGTGTATAAGTTCATGGAGAAGACGCCGATGATGAGGTCAGCGAATGCCAGACTCAACAGATAGTAGTTGTTCACCGTCTTCAGCTGACTGTTCACTTTGAAGGACAACATCACTAGAATGTTCCCGATAATCGTGATGAGGCTGACGATGGCGGAGACCGTTGCTATGGTGACCACTTCCCACAGACTGTGTGCGATGTGGTGGATGTCTGAGATGTTGCCGTTGATGGTGATGTTTTCTCCGCCCATAGTTTATGATTCTACGTGGTCAGTCCAAGACTTTCATTCAGGCTGTGCTCAGTACTGACATCTCCTGAAGGAAACACAATGACAGCCTTGATTAGAAATGCCAAAGAACCAATTTAAAATGAGTATTCGCTGAATGGAAGCAACTTGTGCTTGGTTAAACTTTTGTATATTATTTTGATTGAAAATGGCCGTTATTTTACATTAATAGCTATTATGATGTCATCTTAAATGTTCCTGAGACCCAGCGAAAAAACTATTTCCCTATTATAAATGTCAATATAGTGTTTGGTGCATTTTATTGAATAAATTATATTTTATTCAAATTCATATTTATAGACCAAGAAGAGGAAGTTGTCATGGCCAAACTCTCAAACAGCATCTTAGTACATTTATGCTTAAAACATGTGAAGGATCCACAGGTGATGAAAGTCTCCACCAATAATGTCCATTTATACCTTTATTTAATTGCCATTGAATTCTCTGTCCTGCATAAAAACTGCCTTTTTAAAAAGGTTTGATTATTATCAGTCTGTGAAGGTTTTACCTTCATCCAGGTCATCGTAAAATCATCCACACCCATTTTAAAATATTTGCTTCTCACAAATAAAGTCCAGATGAACATCGATGTGTTTTAAAATGATTATACAGTATGTGTAGTGACCGTAAAGAGCCTGAAGGGGGCAGAAGTAATATACGTTTACACCACAGAGACCCCAGTAATATAACCAATACTTCCTTAATAAATCATCTAATAATATCTCCTATAATTCAGTAGTGCAGCCACAGTCTTGATTTAAACATGCTTCTCTTTCTGCACACATCAGCAAAAAGTGTTTCTGCACTGTGGCGGTAAATATGCTCAGTGGAGACCACAATTTAGTGATCATCACCTTAAAATCACAGCTAAAGCCTCACAGTAAAATATCTGTGGTTATAGGTTCAGCAGTTGTGGTTTGAATGAGCCGTGTGGCATCAGGCCCTCAGGTTTCTCCCAGACGGCGCACACGTGAACACAGACACACGGAAGTAACAGCTCATCTGTGTCGTCTCTGTGCCCTGTTGGTTTCCAGGGAAACAGAAGAGTGATTTCTTTTGAATGACAACAGCGACATCATCTGAGCCCAAACCAAACAAACACTTGAAGCGGGAAAGACACGTTTGACCTTTAGATTTGCTTGTTGAGACGTTGTTTTCACGGTTGTTCTCCGAGCACATACAGGGTGTGAGATGAGAGTGTGTTCACAGCTGTATCTGTTGGGGCTCATTCTATCATTTAGGGTACATTCAATGTCCATTGATGATAATCATATATCTTCAGAAATATCCCATTTATCCTTTAAGAGAAAGCATGTGATAATATCACACAAATATTTGGTTTCATTTTGTTTGAAGTGGCCGTGATGTTTCTTAACAGGCCGTTTTTGCAGTGAGTCGGTCTGAAGTTAACATGATCTTGATTTATTTTTAAATTATAAACACTTCCGAAAATATAATTTTTTATACTGAGTTTGAAACTTTAATATCTTATTTTACCCTGTTTACAAAAGTTCTGTCAACTATATTATTAAACAAACACCCCTGCAATTAAAAATGGTGTCTCTCAAAACCATGTGACCAGCATCATGTGCAGGGCTGGACTGGTAATCGGGCATACCGGGTATTTTCCCCGTGGGTCGACGCACTTTGGGGCTGATCGGGGTGGACTGGTCATCGGGAGAACCGAGCGGGCCGGTGGGTCGGCCGTATGAGGCGTGATAAGCTGAAATGAGCGTCATGTGAACATACAGCGCCAACTCTTGATAACATAGTTCTGACCCTGTTATGTCCACTGATGATGATTAATTATTATCCATAGATCAGTTTTTGTAATAATTTAAGCCTGTGTGTGTCAGAGGGCACTGAGGTTGTGTGTGTGTGTGTGTGTGTGTGTGTGTGTGCCCTAGTGCATGCGTGTGAATGATGATGATTAAGGATTAAGTGATATTTAATTAATTTGACTAAATTAACAAAATATTGTTCCTTTGCCGGTTAAAACAGAGATCTGCTTATGTAAACGGTGTCATTATATTTAGCATATATATATATTTCACTGTCATTGTCAACTACAGAACAGCAGATTATAACATTTTTTATTTCAAATACAAGAATGCTGCTTCTGATATCCTTCAAGGGTTAGAGTTTGGCATAACATCTCTTAAAACTACCAAAACTATATTTAGGGCAGATTTATGATTACAAATGTTTTTACACCCACTCGTGACTGTGCTGAAAATATCACATGAATATCGGCAAAAACATTAAATTCTTATAATTATTTTAAAAGAATTGTGCACATATGGCAGAACAGACAAAAGAGCTCTTAATTATGTGTGTCAATTAAAGTGTAGCATGTAATCAGTGTCTGTAATGAGATGCAGATTGTCTGTAATGAGATTGTCTGTAATGAGATGCAGATTGTCTGTAATGAGATGCAGATTGTCTGTAATGAGATTGTCTGTAATGAGATGCAGATTGTCTGTAATGAGATGCAGATTGTCTGTAATGAGATTGTCTGTAATGAGATGCATATTGTCTGTAATGAGATGCAGATTGTCTGTAATGAGATTGTCTGTAATGAGATGCAGATTGTCTGTAATGAGATGCAGATTGTCTGTAATGAGATTGTCTGTAATGAGATGCAGATTGTCTGTAATGAGATTGTCTGTAATGAGATGCATATTGTCTGTAATGAGATTGTCTGTAATGAGATGCATATTGTCTGTAATGAGATTGTCTGTAATGAGATGCAGATTGTCTGTAATGAGATTGTCTGTAATGAGATGCATATTGTCTGTAATGAGATGCATATTGTCTGTAATGAGATTGTCTGTAATGAGATGCAGATTGTCTGTAATGAGATTGTCTGTAATGAGATGCATATTGTCTGTAATGAGATGCAGATTGTCTGTAATGAGATTGTCTGTAATGAGATGCATATTGTCTGTAATGAGATTGTCTGTAATGAGATGCAGATTGTCTGTAATGAGATTGTCTGTAATGAGATGCATAATGTCTGTAATGAGATTGTCTGTAATGAGACTGTCAGTAATGAGATTGTCTGTAATGAGATGCATAATGTCTGTAATGAGATTGTCTGTAATGAGATTGTCTATAATGAGATGCAGATTGTCTGTAATGAGATTGTCAGAAATGAGATGCAGATTGTCTGTAATGAGATGCAGATTGTCTGTAATGAGATGCATAATGTCTGTAATGAGATTGTCAGTAATGAGATTGTCTGTAATGAGATGCATAATGTCTGTAATGAGATTGTCTGTAATGAGATTGTCTGTAATGAGATGCATATTGTCTGTAATGAGACTGTAAGTAATGAGATGCAGATTGTCTGTTATGAGATTGTCTGTAATGAGATGCATATTGTCTGTAATGAGACTGTAAGTAATGAGATGCAGATTGTCTGTAATGAGATGCAGATTGCCTGTAATGAGATTGTCAGTAATGAGATGCAGATTGTCTGTAACACAGTTGACAAACTCACTAGAGAAAACATATTTTCCTTTACTATATCAAAAAGGTGTTTAATTCTTAAGTTTTGCAACTAATACACTGAATACATATATTAACCTAATCTAATAGTTGTTTTATTGAGAAACACTTTCATTTTGTACTTTTTTGTTGACATGAAATGTACCCCCAGTTACAGAATGAGTCATGTGAGTAATGTAACTCTGAGCTTTCATAACATGTTTTTTATCCGTTCGTTTGAAACGGTTCAGCGTTGATGATGCTGATGTGAGGTTAGCTGCTCTTAAGACTATACAGATAAACGGATAGAACTCAAGTCGCCGATGGCACTTACATTCATTTCAATAATTGATTCTCTCATTATGTTGTTGACATCATGACATGAATGATGATTCACATCTCGAGCGGTTGAATCAGTGCAAGAATACATGTGCGATTCTATTAAAAGGACAGTTGCTATTCTACTCTTGAGGAGAACTGACTTCATACATCCTCTACAAATCCTCCACAACACCAGTCGAGTCAGTGAGCATCGAGTTCTGAGAACACATCCAGCAGTGCTCATCACTGTCTGATACGACTCATAAAGTGTCTTGTTTATCACAAGAGACAATACAAACAATGATCATAAACACATTTGTTATAAACGGTACATTTTAGAATCAGAACTGGCATCAAGCTTCAATCTAAATCCGCTCCCTGATGCACTGAATCATTTGAAGGGGTTCCCACTCTGTAAACAGTGGTGAGATACTTTAGAACAGTGTTTCCCAACTGTTTTTGCAATAAGTACAGCTGAATCAGGAAGGCTCAAGTACCCCTTCATCGACACAAAACTAAAGATGTGTAGAGGGGTACAAAAGGGTAAAAGGCTCATTTCATTTTACTTTCTCCCAAAACACTAAATAGCAACACCTGATCCATGAGATCTTTGCGTGTGGGGTCTAAATGTTGATTTTGAGGCAATTTAATCCAATATTTATTCACTTTTAAAATATTTCACATTTCTGTAGCTCATGAGAATCCCTGAAATTAAACACATTTATTTTAAGACAAAATACTTATTTATAATTTTCAGTTTTGTTCAAGGTCATTAAATCCAACTTTAGTTTTTTTTAATAACTGTCCAGTAAGTGAAAGGACAGTGTTTGGGGTAAAAGGGGCTCAAGGCTCCTATTAAACACATGGTTTTTATTTAGTGGGTGAATAAATGCGTTTACAGAATACTTGAGATGTTATAAAATGACAAATGTGTTTGAAATTAACAGGAAATCGTGCACCCTTTTCTGAAGTAGTTCTTTCGAGTAATCTTAATTTGTTACTCAAAGCAATGCAAAGTTGAAATATTTTGCCCTGTAACTAAAAGTTGCCCCTATATCTACACGATAGCCCCCTAACCCTCCAAAGCATGGGTTAAAGAGGCATGGGTTTAAACCTTTTTTAAAAACAATTTATCAAATCAATCTCCCGTTATTATTTCTGTTCGCACAAATTATGTTTTCCATCAATATTCAATAAAAAGAATTATTTTTTTTTCAATCTTTCTACATTTTGTGACCAGAAATAAAGCGGATTTTCCTGGCAGGGGAATGGCCTCCTTGACCACGGACCATGGAAGCAGAAGGAGAAAGGCCTCCACGGCTGTGGACACTGGCAGCGACTGGGGAATAGGTGCCCTTCTCCACGCCTCCTCTTCCGGGTGGTGAGAAGCAGGATCGTCCTCCCCCTGGCTGTCAGCAACAGGCACCTCCGCATCCTGGCGGTCAGCAGCAGGATCGTCCTCCGCCTGGCGGTCAGCAACAGGCACCTCTGCCTCCTGGCGGTCAGCAGCAGGATCGTCTTCCCCCTGGCTGTCAGCAACAGGCACCTCTGCCTCCTGGCG
Source organism: Xyrauchen texanus (assembly GCF_025860055.1). Taxonomy (NCBI): domain Eukaryota; kingdom Metazoa; phylum Chordata; class Actinopteri; order Cypriniformes; family Catostomidae; genus Xyrauchen; species Xyrauchen texanus. The sequence goes on along the minus strand of NC_068291.1, from coordinate 45,212,882 downwards.
GTCAGCAGCAGGA
>NC_068291.1:45177869-45202869 GCF_025860055.1 Xyrauchen texanus | reverse complement strand
ACATTCCATTAAACTCGGAAAATGTGAATTTCCATCTTTCTTCTGGGAAAAGTGCAATGGAACGCCAGTTGAAGTCGGACTTCCAACTTGGAAACTCGTGTGAAAATCCCCAATTCCGATTCCGCCGAGACGCAGGCACATGACGTCACACAAACATGTTGGCACCCAGAGAGATGATAAACATTCACTTAAATAATATTCCGACATTTACATTGTAATAAATCCAGTTTAGGAAACGTTTGCCGAGATGTTCAAATACAGTGAATTATAAATGAGATATTTTTTGATGGAAAAATCTTTTTGCTTTTCCAAAAATGTCAATTTTGGCATGCGCTAATTTTTTGGGTGAAATCTTTGCTGGTTTTAATGAAGTAAAAGTGGCACTAATGGTTATTACTGATATTTTAAAATGAGCTTTTGCTGAATATAAGCAATGTGTGCTTGGATCAAGTTTTGTACATTATTTTATTAAAAAAGCCAAAGAAAGATCTCTCCCTCATAACTAGCATGTTAACGACCCGTCCTGAGGTGGAGTTTTATCATCCGCTGCACAGACGCCTTCAGAGATAAAACAGCTACAACAGACTCAGTCACTGTATTTGAACAGCGTTCAGTGTTTTATTCATCTGTCAATCATCTGATCCTCGTTAGACTGTGTGTGAGCAGATAAGAGCGTCAGTGTGTCAGGATTCATCTGCTACACATATCAGACACATATCAACTACAGAGGGAAATGAAGTGATCGTTTACTAATAAATACAATTCTGTTATCATTTCTGCACCCTCATGTTGTTCCAGAATGTTCTTGCTGCTTTTGTCCATACAATAAATCACGTGTGAATGATCCAGGACAGACATGATGAGCTTCACAAATGAGATTTTAGGTAAAGAAGATCAGATGACGACGTCTGAAGACATACAGTACGCAGACTTTAAGATGTTAATTTTCACATGGACTCGTTTGTACATGCTAATAATCTCATAACACTGATCTTTAAACTCATTGACGATCATTTTAATTAATCATCTGTCCTCAGAAATTAATGAGAGATTAATTACACACAACTGACATTGACGAGTCCTGACATGATATCTGAGTCTCTCTCTCTCTCTCTACCAGTGTTTAAATAACGGAAGACCACTGACATATTTACACACACACACACACACACACACAGACACAAACACTCTCACACACACACACACACACGCACACACACACGCACACACACACAGACACAAACACTCTCACACACACACACACACACACACACGCACACACACACAGACACAAACACTCACACACACACACACACACTACATCACACAGACACAAACACTCTCACACACACACACACACGCACACACACACAGACACAAACACTCTCACACACACACACACACACGCACACACACACAGACACAAACACTCTCACACACACACGCACACACACACAGACACAAACACTCTCACACACACACACACACACACACACACAACACACACAACACACACACAGACACAAACACTCACAAACACACAAACACAGACACAAACACTCACACACACAACATACACACTCTCACACACAACATACACACACACACACTCACACACAAACACACACACACACACACACACACTCACAGACACACACACACACACACACTCACAGACACACACACACACACAACACACACACAAACTCACACACAACATACACACACACACAAACACTCACAAACACACACACACACTCACACACAACATACACACACACACACAAACAAACAAACACACACTCACAAACAAACACACACTCACACACAACATACACACACACACACACACTCACACACAAACACACACACACACACACACACAACACACACACAGACACTCACAAACACACAAACACACACACAAACACTCACACACACAACATACACACTCTCACACACACTCACACACAACATACACACACACACACACACAACATACACACACACACACACACACACACACACACACACACACACACGTTTAGGCAATGTCTAGTTGTAGGCTTATGTTGAGCTTTAAAAGAAAAAAAAAATAAAGTAAAATCTCAATTATTGAGGACAAACCCAAACTTTAATAATTTTAGAAGTGAATAAGACATAATTTATTCTCTGTATAAATAATTGTTTACAATGTAATTATGTAATAGCTCTAAATAGTTTTTATCATGGCCATGTGGCTCGACTGCAGACTCAGTGAAGTGGATTCAGATAAAAGCCGAAATCCTGCCCCATCTGTCCCCGTTACTGTGTGTCTCCAGCGGGGCAGCCGATGGATTGAGTTTCTGATCTCACTGACACATGCCGGTCTGGATTTCAGTACAGAACAATACGAGCACTATCACGTGAAAAACAAGACACAGATAAATGTTTAAATATATCTGTAAGACTCTTGAATGGGTGTCTGGGTGTCGTGTGGAACCTGAAAGAGCTGGAATGTGTTAATAAGGACACGGAAAACAAGAGTGTTCATGATGAAATATTAATTGTGTTACTTACGGTGTTTAAAATAGCGCTTAATGAGGATTAATGAATGTAAAGCATCATAAAATATAGTTAATGTAATCCTGCTCAGAGTATGGTGTGAAGAGCCCAAGGCTTGAGTTTGAATATCTCCCAAAAGATGCCAGCAAAATGGGAAGGAAGCTGTTGTCTATGGATCCGTGTGCTTGAGACGAGATTAAATATTCTGCAATGTCTCATGTGCCCCCCCAAAGGAATGTAAAATAAAACGAGGGGTGGACATGATGTCGCTTGCTTATCTCGTGGGCAGATGTGCCAAAGAAGATAGACTCAAGCTTGCGCTAGGGTACGCATCGGGGTGTGTAAAATTGGGAGGTGCAGGACAGGAGGAGATTGGAGAGTGAATTCAGGTTGAAGCACTGAAGGGACTGTGGTGGTATCGGCCGCAGGGAAATGTGCTGGAGGGATTGGCAATGTCGTTTTACTGGAGGACACCCCCGCAGTAGGGCAGGGTCGCCCCGGATGGAGGCGTGAATCCTAACCAACCAGATTGACCTAAAGTGTCCCTCCAGGTTGTTCGATGGGTGGGCTCGTGTGGCGAACGGTGCGAGCCCCTTAGGAGAAGACTCGGCAGCTGCTCGAGGAGGCAAGCCCAGCCGTGGCCGACTGGGAATAGGCCCTCACTACGTTCGATGGGGCAGTCGTCCTGAGCCATCAAAAAGGGAGCACACGATACAAATGTACGTGAGTGGTCACACTGCTTTTGGACAGGGAATCACTTACCGCGGATCGAACGGGAAGAGGCCTTGGCATAATTGTGTTGGAGGGGTCCACAACACCCTGCCATGTGGGTCACCCCCGCGGTCTGGCAGGATCGCTGCGTATTGAGGCGACCCTCCAAACACAATGTGGGGGCCCTCACTGTATCCGAAACTGGGGAGTCCTCCCCGTGCTTCGAAGGGGGAGCCCATTCATACAAATAATAAGTCTTTCTGAGGGGGTCTGAGTATCTCAGCGAGTATTGATGATATCACAACTGGAGTCGTGAGTTTGAACCCAGGGCGTGCTGAGTAACTCCAGCCAGGTCTCCTAAGCAAACAAATTGGCCTGGTTGCTAGGGAGGGTAGAGTCACATGGGGTAACCTCCTCGTTGTGGTGATTAGTGGTTCTCGCTCTCAATGGGGCATGTGGTGAGTGACTCCAGCCAGGTCTCCTTAGCAACCAAATTGGCCCGGTTGCTAGGGAGGGTAGAGTCACATGGGGTAACCTCCTCGTGGTGGTGATTAGTGGTTCTCTCAATGGGGCGTGTGGTGAGTTGTGTGTGGATCGTGGAGAGTAGCATGAGCCTCCACATGCTGTGAGTCTCCGCGGTGTCATGCACAACGAGTCACGTGATAAGATGCGCGGAATGACGGTCTCAGACACGAGGTAGCTGGGATTCGTCCTCCGGTGAATTACCATGTGACCACGAGGACTTAAAAGCACATTTTAAATTAGGCATTCCAAATTGGGGAGAAAAAATCCAAAAAAACAAACTACAGTCTTGACCAACGCAAAATAGGTTTCATTTCAAAGATTAGATGCTCAACTTTCCAATGCATGTAGACATTATTTCCAAAACTGAACAAGTGCTTTTAAATTTACAGACAAAGCAGAAGTGCTTCATTTTTATATTTTATACAAAATAAATTGCGCGGTACAAATTATTGCAATCATTAAAAACATCAAATATTCATGTGTCATATGTAGTTGGAAAGATCTTAAAGAGTAAAACACAATCAGACTATTTGTTTTACTCACAGACTAAAATATAGCGAGTAACAGCTAAATATGTCTTTGACTATTATGTTGCTGTTGCTTATATGCAGCGTTTTCACTTATAATATCCCAAAATATAAACAGAACATATAATCTCACATATGATTATTTAGAGTCTGTGATTATCTTTCAATGGAGTCCACACACAAGATAATTAGATGTATAGATCATTAGATAATCCACATGAAGCACAATGTTACATATGACCACCAGGAGATGGCGCCAAATACACGACACAGACTCAATGATGACTCAAATGACACAGAATGAAACTCATTCTGTGAAATCTCATGACTAAAATCATGTCTGCATGCTATGCAAACCTTTAGTCATTGTTGTATTTGCATGCTTGTTTTTCAGAGCCACCTCATTTACACCCAGAGATATATAATTTCAAATCAGACAATAAGAAAAAAAAAAGTAAATCTTTGGATAATTTCCAGATTTTTCAGCAGTTCCTTGGGCTGAGAGTCTCAGAGTGCATCATAATCTATATCATAAGTTTCAGTTAAAGTTTTCTTTACAATGACACCAAACAATTGACCCTACTTTATTTAACTTTTTGTCGAGTTATAAGCCTTTAATTTTGGGAATGCCGCTGAAACAGGAAATCTTTAAAAACACCTTCAGAGCTCAAAGGGTGACAACTGCACATTTTACTTTACAATTAACTTTTGATTGTCCAAACACAGCGGTCAGAAGTCTGTCTTGGTGTCGGGTGTGTGTGTGTGTGTGTATGTGTGTGTGTGTGTGTGTGTGTGTGTGTGTGTGTGTGTGTGTGTGTGTGTGTGTGTGTGTGGTTTGTATCCTGTGTCCAGCTAAATAAGACCTCATCTTCTCCAGTTCAGTATATCTCTCTTAGATCAGCCTCATTCTGTCTGCTGGTTTCCTCTCTTCGGCTTATAGTTTAATGTGCTTTAGCTGTGTGTGTGTGTGTGTGTGTGTGTGTGTGTGTGTGTGTGTGTGTGTGTGTGTGTGTGTGTGTGTGTGTAGAGAGAGAGAGAGAGAGAGAGAGAGAGAGTTTGATCCTGAACACATGGACACACAGTCGACTGCATCTCATTTGACCCAGGGATGATCTGAAAACAAACACAAAAAAGAGATCCTTTTAGTTTCCTATCCTTCTGATAAACCTATTCAATCTTGCACATATTCCAGGTTAATCGCGCAGCGCGGCCCACATACACGAGCTGTGAAAAGGCTAACGGCTTCATTCATGCATTCAATATCCTGTGAATCGTAGCTGTCAATAAACTGAACGCTTTAGAGATCCCTCAGGTGATCATTTATCAGAACTAATCGAGTCATATCAAACAGATGTGACACATTGATATCAGCTTACTCTTCAATCGCTGTGAATGATCCAGAAGAGATCATACACCCGTACTGATAATAGCATTAATCTTTTATTCAAACTCATCTGTCTCTCTCTTTCTGACCTTTCTTTTCACTCTGGAATGGGCTCATTCTTTGCTCCACCTCAGCTCAGTGAGCTCCTAAATTATATTGTTTGTCTTTGTCAAAGCACAAGCTTTTAGTTGCACATAATCACGATACGTTTCATGAGCCACAGAGGGTTTTCACAGCCGTGCCAAAGCAGAAATATTATTGACCACAGACCTGAAGGCCGAAGGTGACATTTCAGTGAATAACAACTTATATTTGAGTCTGCGTATGTCTTCAGAAGAATATAGTGCAAGAGTCATATGAACTACTTTTATTACACTATAATGTTGCTTTTATGGTATTTTTAGGGGTTCAATCATGAAGTGCTGAAATCATATTGTAGTATTATTATTATTATTCTGCTGTAATCCTCCACCAATATGCCCACCACACGAGTCCTCCTCCAACATGCCCACCACACGAGTCCTCCACCAACATGCCCACCACACGAGTCCTCCACCAATATGCCCACCACACGAGTCCTCCTTCAACATGCCCACCACACGAGTCCTCCTCCAACATGCCCATCACACGAGTCCTCCTCCAACATGCCCACCACACGAGTCCTCCTTCAACATCCCCACCACACGAGTCCTCCTTCAACATGCCCACCACACGAGTCCTCCTTCAATATGCCCACCACACGAGTCCTCATTCAACATGCCCACCACACGAGTCCTCCTTCAACATGCCCACCACACGAGTCCTCCTTCAACATCCCCACCACACGAGTCCTCCTCCAACATGCCCACCACATGAGTCCTCCTCCAACATGCCCACCACACGAGTCCTCATTCAACATGCCCACCACACGAGTCCTCCTTCAACATGCCCACCACACGAGTCCTTCAACATGCAGACCACACGAGTCCTCCTTCAACATCCCCACCACACGAGTCCTCCTCCAACATGCCCACCACATGAGTCCTCCTTCAACATCCCCACCGCACGAGTCCTCCTCCAACATGCCCACCGCATGAGTCCTCCTCCAACATGCCCACCACACGAGTCCTCCTTCAACATGCCCACCACACGAGTCCTCCTTCAACATCCCCACCACACGAGTCCTCATTCAACATGCCCACCACACGTGACCTCCTTCAACATGCCCACCACACGAGTCCTCCTTCAACATCCCCACCACACGAGTCCTCCTCCAACATGCCCACCACACGAGACCTCCTCCAACATGCCCACCACACGAGTCCTCCTACAACATGCCCACCACACAAGACCTCCTTCAACATGCCCAGCACACGAGACCTCCTCCAACATGCCCACCACACGAGTCCTCCTCCAACATGCCCATCACACGAGTCCTCCTCCAACATGCCCACCACACGAGTCCTCCTCCAACATCCCCACCACACGAGTCCTCCTTCAATATGCCCACCACACGAGTCCTCCTACAACATGCCCACCACACGACTCCTCCTTCAATATGCCCACCACACGAGTCCTCCTTCAACATGCCCACCACACGAGTCCTCCTTCAATATGCCCACCACACGAGTCCTCATTCAACATCCCCACCACACGAGTCCTCCTTCAATATGCCCACCACACGAGTCCTCATTCAACATGCCCACCACACGAGTCCTCCTTCAATATGCCCACCACAAGAGTCCTCCTCCAACATGCCCACCACACGAGTCCTCATTCAACATGCAGACCACACGAGTCCTCCTCCAACATGCCCACCACACGAGTCCTCATTCAACATGCCCACCACACGAGTCCTCCTTCAACATGCCCACCACAAGAGTCCTCCTCCAACATGCCCACCACACGAGTCCTCATTCAACATGCAGACCACACGAGTCCTCCTCCAACATGCCCACCACACGAGTCCTCATTCAACATGCCCACCACACGAGTCCTCCTTCAACATGCCCACCACACGTGACCTCCTTCAACATGCCCACCACACGAGTCCTCCTTTAACATGCCCACCACACGAGTCCTCCTTCAACATGCAGACCACACGAGTCCTCCTTCAACATCCCCACCACACGAGTCCTCCTTCAACATGCCCACCACACGAGTCCTCATTCAACATGCCCACCACACGAGTCCTCCTTCAACATCCCCACCACACGAGTCCTCCTCCAACATGCCCACCACACGAGTCCTCCTCCAACATGCCCACCACACAAGTCCTCCTTCAACATGCCCACCACACGAGTCCTCCTTCAACATGCAGACCACACGAGTCCTCCTTCAACATCCCCACCACACGAGTCCTCCTTCAACATGCCCACCACACGTGACCTCCTTCAACATGCCCACCACACGAGTCCTCCTTCAACATCCCCACCACACGAGTCCTCCTCCAACATGCCCACCACACGAGACCTCCTCCAACATGCCCACCACACGAGTCCTCCTTCAACATCCCCACCACACGAGTCCTCCTCCAACATGCCCACCACACGAGTCCTCCTACAACATGCCCACCACACGAGACCTCCTTCAACATGCCCACCACACGAGACCTCCTCCAACATGCCCACCACATGAGTCCTCCTACAACATGCCCACCACACGAGTCCTCCTCCAACATGTCCACCACACGAGACCTCCTCCAACATGCCCACCACACGAGTCCTCCTACAACATGCCCACCACACGAGTCCTCATTCAACATGCCCACCACACGAGACCTCCTTCAACATGCCCACCACACGAGACCTCCTCCAACATGCCCACCACACGAGTCCTCCTTCAACATGCCCACCACACGAGACCTCCTCCAACATGCCCACCACACGAGACCTCCTTCAACATGTCCACCACACGACCAATCAACTTTCAGCAGCTTTTAGACAAGGTTAACAAAGGCTGAGCGGAACGAAACTTGGTGGGCATATTTGACTCTTGGCCCGACAGGTCTGCAAATTTGTAAGAAACAAAAGGCCACCAGGAGTCACTATCGCACTTTACTAGCATTTAAATGGCTTTTTTTTTTATTTAGAATGGCTATAATAGGGCGATTTAAATATATGGGTGTGGCTTAGTTTACCCAAAAGACAATAACTCCTAAACAAAGGCTTAACAGGGAATGGACTGTATAATAGGATGCAGATGATGTAATAACCGGAGAAGAACCTCAGAATTACATTGCACTTGACACAGTCCATTGTCTCGTTTATTCGCCAAACCCACTTGCACTTAAACTGAGGGCACGCTTGGATGAAAATACTAAAGCGTCATGGCCACGCCCACTGATTTAACACTAGCACTCTTATAATCGGTCCCTATGTTCTATTATTTCTTAAAATGTATTACTTTATTTTTCCTTCTGTTTATTATTTTCATGTAAATGTGGAGCGGAGGGGGGCGGAGCCGGGTCAGAATATAAGGCTCAAGGGATAAAGGCGACTGGTGACGATTGTTCGAGAGAGAGAGAATTACGGGCAGGTCCGTCGTGTGTGTTTATGTTTGTGCTTTTGGTTTAAGTTTGCATTAAATTATGTTTTATGTTGACAAGACGGTTCTTGCCTCCTCCTTGCCCATCCTTTAACAGTGTTACAGTAAAATACTTCGAATTGTAAATAAACTTGCCTTGTCTTGTATGATGATGATGATGATGATGATGATGATGATGATGATGGAGTTCATCTGGACTTTGAATGTTCAGATTCTGATTCAAATGATGTCTGTGTAAAATGATGTCTCAGCACAAACCCTGGTGCGTGACCTGCCGCTAACCTGTTGAAACGATCACAGAAGGTGCCGAGAGTGTGAATAATTCATGCATCTGTCAGCTGCGGTCTGTCGCAGAGTCTTTTAGAGACCGAGAGAACTCTCCAGAGACGCTTTCAAACAGCCAAAACAGCTCTGGACTGACGTCACTGTAGTTTCACGTCATCTATTGTGTGATTTTATATATGTTGTGTAATAACGCTCAGTGTCCGTATCTACACACACGTCCCATGATCCATATATCCACACTAGCAACACGTCTGAAAGGTCAATGCAACGCTCATCTCAGGTTTGACTTTATATAAAGTAATAATCTGCATTCACTGGCCGAATCACTGGACCGTTCTCCTGCTCGACTCTAAAATAACTTCATTTTGAGAATCCCTGATGTTTGTGTCGTTCTGTGGGATTGTGGCTTATGTGTCTGTGTTTGATCAGATCTGTAGTGAGATGACACAGATGTTTGATTCTAATCGCTTGAGCTCTTCATACGTGACCTTCTGTTGACATGCCATTATCAATCTGCCTTTAATAATATTGTGTGTGTGTTTTATTAGTAGCATACGGGTAATTAACGGTTTATTACCCGCTTGCATCTTAAGTAAATCTCATGGGACACACACACACACACACACACTCACACACACACACACACACACACACACAAACAAACGGACATTTAAAGGGTTAAAATCTTGAAAATAAATGAATATTTGGTAGTTATGATCAAGACTGATGTTGGTTAAAAAATTAAAATTAACTAATTGAAAGAGGAAAATCATATGAATATATAATATTATTATGGCAGTAACAGTAAATGAATGCAGGAGGGTTAAAAATGAATATTTGAAACATGTTTGAAACAATCTCATGAATTCAAGGAAACTATTGGAACACCTTTTCCTTGACGGTTGCACCTTTTTAAAGTCATTAAATCCTTTTTTTGTATAAAATGCTTTAAATGTTTTTCAACAATTTGTAAAAACAACATGAACCCAAAGATGACGTGTGTATGAACATGACTCAAGTGTTTAAAATGAGATTGTTTTTATATTTCTAATTCTATCACCTCGGACAACCATATGTGTGACACATATATCCAGTTTGTGTTCATGTGGACCGAAGGTTCTTCATCTTTAACATCATGACTCTGAATAGAGCTCAACAGTTCCTCGATGTAAGAAATCCCTTCATTATCTCCAAAGGGGTACATATAATGATACTTACAAACCTTTCAAAACAGGCGTACAGTGAGCTTGTTAATTGGTTGTTAATCAATGGTACAGTTTTATAGATTTCCATTGTTATTAATACGATCAATTAATTCCCAATGCATCATGGGATTGTAGTTCAGTAAGTACAAAGTCTTGTATCTTTGTCTTTAAGAACAAAGATGGCTGAGAAAGTGGGCGGGCACTGTTGCACTCTTACAGCACAAACATGGCATAAAGAAATGAACTACACTGGATTTTGATTTCACATTGATTTTAACCTGTTGATGCATTTAAAAAAAAACTTATTATTGTTTTTAAAATATTATTTCTGCATTTGGCAGACGCTTTTATCCAAAGTGACTTACAGAGCACTTATTACAGGGACAATCCCCCCGGAGCAACCTGGAGTTAAGTGTCTTACTCAAGGACACAATGGTGGTGACTGTGGGGATCAAACCAGCAACCTCCTGATTACCAATGTATTATACAGTGCACTTATTACAGGGACAATCCCCGGAGCAACCTGGAGTTAAGTGTCTTACTCAAGGACACAATGGTGGTGACTGTGGGGATCAAACCAGCAACCTCCTGATTACCAATGTATTATACAGTGCACTTATTACAGGGACAATCCCCCCGGAGCAACCTGGAGTTAAGTGTCTTACTCAAGGACACAATGGTGGTGACTGTGGGGATCAAACCAGCAACCTCCTGATTACCAATGTATTATACAGTGCACTTATTACAGGGACAATCCCCCTGGAGCAACCTGGAGTTAAGTGTCTTACTCAAGGACACAATGGTGGTGACTGTGGGGATCGAACCAGCAACCTTCTGATTACCAGTTATGTGCTTTAGCCCACTACGCCACCACCCCTCACTACTTGATTTGAACAGATCCCTTCCCCATTACAGTCGCAGATGTTTTAGACTTTATTAAGTGTCTTCTCTCTGTCATATTTCTCATGTTCTTGAAGGAATCGTGCAGCGGCGGGAACGAGCGGATTAAGGAAGCGCTCACAGAGTCAGTCTTAGGATGACCTTTGCAGTCGTGCATTATTAACACAGTGCATGTTGAAAAAACACAAACCTAATGGAGGCGTTGAGTTTATGTGCTGCTAAATGTAAAGACATTCACTCAATGAAAGACATGCATAAAGACACGCAATGAATCATCAAGATCGGTCCGGTATAAAATGCTCTTTGTGATGGGAGACTATAAATATAATGACTCTGCCAAACTAATCCATGACACGATGATTTATTCTCATGCTACACACACATCTATTATTAACAAACCGATGCCTGAAACACAGAATCTCTGCCGACGCTTCAAGTGTTTCTGCCAGTCAACAGCTGTTAAATATGACGGATTTGGTTTGAACTGTTGACTCTATCACAGACCCGCATGACTGACACTATCCACTCGTGTATTATATTCACAATGTCAAACACTCTGTTCACATGCTATCGATTGATGACTCAAGAGTCACATGTTTTGTGCTGAGATTAAATCATTAGGGATGTTTGTGTGGCATCATGTTCAGAGGTTGCCCAAAAATTTTCTATTTTTATAATTTACATTTCTGCATTTGGCAGAAGCTTTTATCCAAAGTGACTTACAGTGCACTTATTACAGGGACAATCCCCCCTTTAGACCACACACACACACACACACACACACACACACACACACACACACACACACACACTTAAAACACACACACTCACACTCACACAAACACTCAAACACACACACACACACACACTCTCAAACACACACTCACACTCACACACACTCACACACACTCACACACACTCACACACACTCTCACACACACACACAGTCACACTCACTCACTCACTCACACACACTATCACTCACACACACACACACACACACACACAGACACAGACACGTGAAACTCATTTAACACAGTTACTCATATAACAAATCTTCTAAAGTAATGATTGATGCATGCAGTCATGAAATCTGATTCCCTCTACTGAAAGTCTAAACACAATGCCAAGCTGTAAATGATGATGCCAGTTAATACGCATCTAATAACCGGGCATGGCGGGAATGAGAGGGACTACGAGTCAAAACTGATGCACTTCAGAATGACAGAATTTGGAATGTCTGATATCAATAATTGATTAAGTGATTGTTTGTGCCCCACACTAAATAATGACCCTGAGGTGCCACTGCTAATGATCGAGCGCCTGGAGGCATTGCCATCCCAGCAGGATCACATTAACATTCAGAGACTCCAGAGAGATCGGCAGGACTGAATTAACTTTCTCTCCTTCAACGACACACGACACAACGCTGGGCCACTTTAGCCTGAAACTGACCGTGACATATTCCTCTCCTGCACACGCCGTGAAGGTTAAACAGCCCTGAATGCATGAATGAGTCTGTGCTCTGTGAGTCATTGCAGCTATTTAAAGATGGTCAAACTGCCATTAGCAACTTTTAAGATAAATGGATTCATCGTTTAGGTAGACTGCATGTGTCTACTAGTGAAGGCTAGGACACAATGTTACCCAGCAGAACATTGCCTAGAGCATCACACTGTCTCCGCCGGACTGCCTTCTTCCCATAGTGCATCCTGCTGCCATCTCTTCCCCAGGTACATGACGCACACGGCACATGACTCCACATGACTCAAAATGACTCAAAAATGACTCAAAATGACTCCACATGACTCACAATGACTCACCATGACTTCACATGACTCCATATGACTCAAAATGACTCCACATGACTCAAAATGACTCAAAATGACTCCACATGACTCAAAATGACTCAAAATGACTCCACATGACTCAAAATGACTCCACATGACTCCACATGACTCAAAATGACTCCACATGACTCAAAATGACTCAAAATGACTCCACATGACTCCACATGACTCAAAATGACTCAAAATGACTCCACATGACTCACAATGACTCACAATGACTCCACATGACTCCATATGACTCAAAATGACTTCACATGGCTCCACATGACTCCACATGACTCAAAATGACTCCACATGACTCAAAATGACTCAAAATGACTCCACATGACTCACAATGACTCACAATGACTCCACATGACTCCATATGACTCACAATGACTCACAATGACTCCACATGACTCCATATGACTCAAAATGACTCCACATGGCTCCACATGACTCCACATGACTCAAAATGACTCCACATGACTCCACATGACTCCACATGACTCAAAATGACTCCACATGACTCAAAATGACTCCACATGACTCCACATGACTCAAAATGACTCCACATGACTCAAAATGACTCCACATGACTCCACATGACTCAAAATGACTCCACATGACTCAAAATGACTCCACATGACTCCACATGACTCAAAATGACTCAAAATGACTCCACATGACTCAAAATGACTCAAAATGACTCCACATGACTCCACATGACTCCACATGACTCAAAATGACTCCACATGATGAAGTATCCTTGGGCAAGACACTGAACCCCAAGTTGCTCCCAATGGCAGACTAGCATGCAGCTCTGAATGTGTGTGTGAATAAGAAACAGCTTATGGGTAACCGCTAAGGTTAAAAAGGCGCTATACAAGTCCAGACCATTCCATTGCTCCAATGTTTAGTTCTGACGCTCACGTGCCCATTGTAGGCGCCTCCTCCTCTTCTTCCTCTTCCTACTCCTCTTCTTCCTCCTCCTCCTCCTCTTCTTCCTCTTCCTCCTCTTCTTCCTCTTCCTCCTCCTCCTCTTCTTCCTCTTCCTCCTCCTCCTCATCCGCAGGACTTGTCGGCTCTCCTCTAAAGGTTAACCTCTTCTGTCTCAGATGAATCATCTGTAACTCACAGCACATTTATATGTTTTGAAAATGTCTTTAATGCTGAACCCCTCAACACTGTTCCACTGATCTGTGAGTTACAGGAAGTCGCCCACAGCAGATCGTCCTTTCATGTGTCAGTCATGCCGGAATGAGAGGAATTCTGACCCAATAAAAGCAGCAGCGGAACTCCGGAGGAGGTCGGTGACCCGCCGGATGTGCAGATTAACTCGACCGCTGCAGTCGCTTGTATAATTACAGACATTTCTAGGTCAATGAATGCAGCAGAATCTGTCCTCACACACGATTTCATGGACATGATTTACAGACATTTAAACACAACGTCATTCAAGATCATCAATTCAGCATCATAATTCTCATTTGCTCTCTTGGAAGAGTCGAACACAGAATGAGAATTACAATCATGTTCTTCGTGCATCTATTCATGTGCCAGCCAAAGAAAATGACTCTTTATTTTCCAGCCGAGATTAAAGTCAGCACTGGATGTCCCTTGATAATGATTGGGTTGATGTCTGAGTGTCACTCATTAGCAGCTTCTGGAGTCGTAGCTGTGCGTACATTTACAGACCACAGCGATTTAGAGTTTTCGGACCCTGTTTATCGTCCGTTCCCGCAGACGCATCTCCTGTGTAACCCCCGGCCGAACCGTCCTCTACATAAGAGAGCTGTGCAGGCGTGATGTCCCAGTGGGTTCCCTTCTGACTTTCCTGGGAGTTTTTATAAAGGCAGTTTGGGATTTTGAAGCTGCCTTGATTTAAAAAAATATATGTTGCTAAATAAGGACTACAGCTACCACAAGCATGTGTGTGAACGTGCCAGATTAAACTGAAAAATGTTGTAGTCCTTATTTGTGTGTGTGTGTGTGTGTGTGTGAGTGTGTGTGTGTGTGTGTGAGTGTGTGTGTGTGAGCGTGTATTTATCACTTTGTGGGGACCAAATGTCCCCATAAGGATAATAAAACCCGAAATTTTTGACCTTGTGGGGACATTTTGTCGGTCCCCATGAGGAAAACAGCTTATAAATCATACTAAATTATGTTTTTTGAAAATGTAAAAATGCAGAAAGTTTTCTGTGAGGGTTAGGTTTAGGGTAGGGTTAGGTTTAGGGTAGGGTTAGGTTTAGGGTAGGGTTAGGTTTAGGGTAGGGTTAGGTTTAGGGTAGGGTTAGGTTTAGGGATAGAATATAAAGTTTGTACAGTATAAAAACCATTATGTCTATGGAAAGTCCCCATAAAACATGGAAACACAACAAGTGTGTATGTGTGTGTGTGTGTGTGAGTGTGTGTGTGTGTGTGTGTGTGAGTGTGTGTGTGGAGAGTGTGTGTGTAATGTGTGTGTGTGTGTGTGATGTGTGTGTGTGTGTGTGTGTGTGTGATGTGTGTGTGTGTGTGAGTGTGATGTGTGTGTGTGTGTGTGTGGAGTGTGTGTGTGTGTGTGAGTGTGTGTGTGTGAGTGTGTGTGTGTGTGTGTGTGTGAGTGTGTGTGTGTGTGTGTGTGTGTGAGTGTGTGAGTGTGTGTGTGTGTGTGAGTGTGTGTGAGTGTGTGTGTGTGAGTGTGTGTGTGTGTGTGTGTGTGTGTGTGAGTGTGTGTGTGTGTGTGTGTGAGTGTGTAGTGTGTGTGTGTGTGTGTGTGTGAGTGTGTGTGTGTGTGTGTGAGTGTGTGTGTGTGTGAGTGTGTAGTGTGTGTGTGTGAGTGTGTGTGAGTGTGTGTGTGTGTGTGTGTGTGATGTGTGTGTGTGTGTGTGTGAGTGTGTGTGAGAGTGTGTGTGTGAGTGTGTGAGTGTGTGTGTGTGTGAGTGTGTGTGTGTGAGTCTGTGTGTGTGTGTGAAAGAGTGTGTGAGTGTGTGTGTGTGAGTCTGTGTGTGTGTGTGAGAGAGTGTGTGTGTGAGTGTGAGTGTGTGTGATTGTGTGTGTGTGAGTGAGTGTGTGTGAGTGTGTGTGTGTGAGTGTTTCTGTGTGTGTGTGTGTGTGTGTGTGAGTGAGTGTGTGTATAAGTGTGTGTGAGTGTGTGTGTGTGTGTGTGTGTATAAGTGTGTGTGTGTGAGTGTGTGTGTGTGTGTGTGTGTGTGTGTGTGTGTGTGTGAGTGTGTGTGTGAGTGAGTGTGTGTGTGTGTGTGTGAGTGTGTGAGCGTGTATTTATCACTTTGTGGGGACCAAATGTCCCCATAAGGATAGTAAAACCCGAAATTTTTGACCTTGTGGGGACATTTTGTCGGTCCCCATGAGGAAAACAGCTTATAAATCATAATAAATGATGTTTTTTGAAAATGTAAAAATGCAGAAAGTTTTCTGTGAGGGTTAGGTTTAGGGGTAGGGTTAGGTTTAGGGGATAGAATATAAAGTTTGTACAGTATAAAAACCATTATGTCTATGGAAAGTCCCCATAAAACATGGAAACACAACATGTGTGTGTGTGAGTGTGTGTGTGTGTGTGTGTGTGAGTGTGTTTCAGAGTGTGTGTGTGTGTGTGTGTTTCTTTGTCTGTGTGTGTTTCTGTGTGCATGTGTTTCTTTGTTTGTGTGTGTGTTTCTTTGTTTGTGTGTGTGTGAGTGTGTTTCTGTGTGTGTTTCTGTGTGCATGTGTTTCTTTGTTTGTGTGTGTGTTTCTTTGTTTGTGTGTGTGTTTCTTTGTTTGTGTGTGTGTTTCTTTGTCTGTGTGTGTTTCTGTGTGCATGTGTTTCTTTGTTTGTGTGTGTGTTTCTTTGTTTGTGTGTGTGTGAGTGTGTTTCTGTGTGTGTTTCTGTGTGCATGTGTTTCTTTGTTTGTGTGTGTGTTTCTTTGTTTGTTTGTGTGTTTCTGTGTATGTTGATGGAAGAAAAACAAATGAGCAGGTGTTTTGCCCACACACACACACACTCATTATATAATTACACACTGATTGTCCATCTGTCCGCACACAGTTATAATTAGGTTACCTTCCCCCGTCCCCCCTGGAATCTACACCCCTGGCTGATCCAAAAATGTTCCTCCAGAACATTTACAATCCGTGACTTCTGCTCTCCGTGTTCCAGCAGCGTAACGGGATTACACACATTCTGTTTCCACTCTCAACACGATTAAATCATCATTAAAGCTTTAAATGGCTGTAATCTTGATCAATTGATGCTTTGATTCGATTAAGATCAAACAGTTTCTACCGTTTCCTTCAGGTCATGAGTGACTGACATTTAAATCCTAATGAACACACAGGAGACAGCATCAGTCCTGATCTACAATCAAACGCTCCATGAGGTCTGGACAAACTGTGACATTATTTACATTAATGTCGACTCGTTCCTCCTTTTCTTTGTGTGTGTGTGTTCCAGTGACACACTTACAATAGAAGTCAATGGGGCAATTTTTTGGAGGTTTAAAGTCAGAAATGTGACGCTTATAAATGAATAAAAGCACTTACAATAATTCTTCTGTTAAATCTTGTGTGTTATTTGAGCTGTAAAGTTGTTGAAATGATCATATTTACAGTTATTATATATTTGTAGTGTTTGTTGACATTATGTCGTCATGGTAATGAAGTTGTAACATTGTCTCTCTCTCCACAGATGTGTCAGTGAGTGATTTAATGACAGTAAAATCATGTTCACACACATATTGTTTATGTCTTGTGTCTATACTTTGTGTGTGTATATGTGTGTGTGTATACTGTGAGTGTGTGTGTGTGAGTGTCTGAGTGAGTCTGTGTGTGTATGTGAGTGAGTGTGTGTGTGTGAGTGTCTGAGTGAGTGTGTGTGTATAGTGTGAGTGTGTGTATGTGAGTGAGTGTGTGTGAGTGAGTGAGTGTGTGTGTGAGTGTCTGAGTGAGTGTGTGTGAGTGTCTGAGTGAGTGTGTGTGTGTATGTGTGAGTGAGTGTGTGTGAGTGTCTGAGTGAGTGTGTGTGTGTGAGTGTCTGAGTGAGTGTGTGTGTGTATGTGAGTGAGTGTGTGTGAGTGAGTGTCTGAGTGAGTGTGTGTGAGTGTCTGAGTGAGTGTGTGTGTGTATGTGAGTGAGTGTGTGTGAGTGTCTGAGTGAGTGTGTGTGTGTATGTGAGTGAGTGTGTGTGAGTGTCTGAGTGAGTGTGTGTGAGTGTCTGAGTGAGTGTGTGTGAGTGTCTGAGTGAGTGTGTGTGTGTATGTGAGTAAGTGTGTGTGAGTGTCTGAGTGAGTGTGTGTGTGTATGTGAGTGTGTGTGAGTGCGTGTGTATATACACACTTGCTTCATATTTTCTAATCTAATACAATGGTATTCAGATATTTATATTTTTTATATTTTTGGGGTGTTTCTACATGTTATAATAGTTATACAGCGATGATGAACCTCATTACAGCTCTTGGTCAGGGAGGTGCTCTGAGGGTGACAGTGTGACACCGGTCCCTTCAGACACCCGTCCTGTCTCATGGCGCAACAGATCGTCTCTGCAAACACTGCAGCAGCTCAAACACAAATTGGGGCCAATGTGACATTTCGGGAGGCGTGTTATTAGCAAAGAACTGAATTTTGACACATGTGATGCGAGACCTTTACTAGAAAAAAGGAAGAATGATCTCATCAGTCATTCACGGTATGTGAAAACCCATCTCTGACAGAGCGGCTGAAATGATTGACATCTGAGCACAACAGACTGTGTCTTAAAGGTACACTCAGTAATTATATTTCTCATTTATTTTTTTTTACTTCTAAACAAATATGAAACATATGTATAAATGACCATTCATGTGCGATAAAGAGATCAGTGATGTCAGTAACATTGTACTTTTATTCCACATGTAGCAGGGACGCCCTTGCTCCCTATATAGTGCATGACTTAACCTCCAGTGTGCCTCCAGTGTGCTGTCTGCACTGGTCTCAGAACAGTTTGAAATGCATCTTATTTTCACACACACACACACACACACACACACACACACACACACACACACACACACACACACACACACACACACACACACACGTGCTGAGGTGTGACAGGCTGTCACAGTGTCCCGTCGGCCATGTCTCTGTCTGTCTTTATAGCCGCAAACGTCTGCGCTTGATGTTCTTGATAATCACACGTCATCTCTGCAACAGTCGCGCTGAAAGGTCATGCAAAAGTTATCAATGAAATAAAAGACGTTTAACACCTGTGTGTGGGAACATTCTGGAACAATGCAGCAGCAGTTTTGGGTAACAGTGTAAGTGTTTCCCTTTCATTTTACACATCGATTTATGAAACATGTCCTCCAAAACCCCTCGTCTTTCCTCTTCTGTCCTACACCAACTGTATTTATCCCTTGCAGTCGTGGTCACTGTGAGGTTTGGGGTTTGGGTTAGGAAATATATTGCGAATGTGTGTTCTAAACACTTCCATCGCACACTAAAGGGCTTTTACGTCACGATCATGGTTTGGTTTCGGTTCTGGATTAAGTGTTACATTTGTAACATTTATATTTGTGTCGACACACGTCCTGTTTAACGAGGATGAAACACTGCAGACACGAGGAACTATAAGTGGTTGTTCGGAGATTAAATTATACGTTTTTGTACAAACAAAGTCACAAGATTTCTTACGAACTCGCCATCCTGCACTATTACAATAGTGTTAACAGGTAGTTTAAACATTTAAAATGATTAGATGAATTATTAATTCAATTCAATCAATTTAATAAAAAAAAAAGTCTGATTAAAGGATTATTAAAAATAAATAAAATTCTGTAAATTAAATTAAAAAAATTTTTTTTCACATTAATATTTTAAAATTACAATTAAATAAATATTTATTAATTTTGTTAATTTATTTATATATATTTAAAAATGTATCATTAAAAATTTAATTAATTATTAGTTAAATAAATGACCATTATAGAAAATATTATGTTACTTTTTTGTAGTGTAATTTATTATCAGTACCGGATTACATTTCAGAAGTAATCTACCCAGTACTGTGCACAGTATACACTGAATACTGCAGACTATTTTTAAAAGAACCGTATGTGAACCTTACATTTACATTTCTGCATTTGTCAGACGCTTTTATCCAAAGTGACTTACAGTGCACTTATTACAGGGACAATCCCCCCGGAGCAACTTGGATTAAGTGTCTTGCTCAAGGACACAATGGTAGTGGCTGTGGGGATCAAACCAGCAACCTTCTGAGTACCAATGTATTATACAGTGCACTTATTACAGGGATAATCCCCCCGGAGCAACCTGGAGTTAAGTGTCTTACTCAAGGACACAATGGTGGTGACTGTGGGGATCAAACCAGCAACCTTCTGATTACCAATGTATTATACAGAGCACTTATTACAGGGAGAATCCCCCCGGAGCAACCTGGAGTTAAGTGTCTTACTCAAGGACACAATGGTGGTGACTGTGGGGATCAAACCAGCGACCTTCTGAGTACCAATATATTATACAGAGCACTTATTACAGGGACAATCCCCCGGAGCAACCTGGAGTTAAGTGTCTTACTCAAGGACACAATGGTGGTGACTGTGGGGATCAAACCAGCGACCTTCTGAGTACCAATGTATTATACAGAGCACTTATTACAGGGACAATCCCCGGAGCAACCTGGAGTTAAGTGTCTTACTCAAGGACACAATGGTGGTGACTGTGGGGATCAAACCAGCGACCTTCTGAGTACCAATGTATTATACAGAGCACTTATTACAGGGACAATCCCCGGAGCAACCTGGAGTTAAGTGTCTTACTCAAGGACACAATGGTGGTGACTGTGGGGATCAAACCAGCGACCTTCTGAGTACCAATGTATTATACAGAGCACTTATTACAGGGACAATCCCCCCGGAGCAACCTGGAGTTAAGTGCCTTACTCAAGGACACAATGGTGGTGACTGTGGGGATCAAACCAGCAACCTTCTGATTACCAATGTATTATACAGAGCACTTATTACAGGGACAATCCCCCCGGAGCAACCTGGAGTTAAGTGCCTTACTCAAGGACACAATGGTGGTGACTGTGGGGATCAAACCAGCAACCTTCTGATTACCAATGTATTATACAGAGCACTTATTACAGGGACAATCCCCCTGGAGCAACCTGGAGTTAAGTGTCTTACTCAAGGACACAATGGTGGAGGCTGTGGGGATCAAACCAGCAACCTTCTGAGTACCAATGTATTATACAGTGCACTTATTACAGGGACAATCCCCCCGGAGCAACCTGGAGTTAAGTGTCTTACTCAAGGACACAATGGTGGTGACTGTGGGGATCAAACCAGCAACCTTCTGAGTACCAATGTATTACACAGTGCACTTATTACAGGGACAATCCCCCCGGAGCAACCTGGAGTTAAGTGTCTTACTCAAGGACACAATGATGGTGACTGTGGGGATCAAACCAGCAACCTTCTGATTACCAATGTATTATACAGAGCACTTATTACAGGGACAATCCCCCTGGAGCAACCTGGAGTTAAGTGTCTTACTCAAGGACACAATGGTGGAGGCTGTGGGGATCAAACCAGCAACCTTCTGAGTACCAATGTATTATACAGTGCACTTATTACAGGGACAATCCCCCCGGAGCAACCTGGAGTTAAGTGTCTTACTCAAGGACACAATGGTGGTGACTGTGGGGATCAAACCAGCAACCTTCTGAGTACCAATGTATTACACAGTGCACTTATTACAGGGACAATCCCCCCAGAGCAACCTGGAGTTAAGTGTCTTACTCAAGGACACAATGATGGTGACTGTGGGGATCAAACCAGCAACCTTCTGATTACCAATGTATTATACAGTGCACTTATTACAGGGATAATCCCCCTGGAGCAACCTGGAATTAAGTGTCTTACTCAAGGACACAATGGTGGTGACTGTGGGGATCGAACCAGCAACCTTCTGCTTACCAGTGTATTATACAGAGCACTTATTACAGGGACAATCCCCCCGGAGCAACCTGGAATTAAGTGTCTTACTCAAGGACACAATGGTGGTGACTGTGGGGATCGAACCAGCAACCTTCTGCTTACCAGTGTATTATACAGAGCACTTATTACAGGGACAATCCCCCCTGGAGAAACCTGGAGTTAAGTGTCTTACTCAAGGACACAATGGTGGTGACTGTGGGGATCAAACCAGCAACCTTCTGAGTACCAATGTATTATACAGAGCACTTATTACAGGAACAATTCCCCCGGAGCAACCTGGAGTTAAGTGTCTTACTCAAGGACACAATGGTGGTGACTGTGGGGATCGAACCAGCAACCTTCTGAGTACAAATGTATTATACAGAGCACTTATTACAGGGACAATTCCCCCGGAGCAACCTGGAGTTAAGTGTCTTACTCAAGGACACAATGATGGTGACTGTGGGGATCAAACCAGCAACCTTCTGAGTACCAATGTATTATACAGAGCACTTATTACAGGGACAATCCCCCTGGAGCAACCTGGAGTTAAGTGTCTTACTCAAGGACACAATGGTGGAGGCTGTGGGGATCAAACCAGCAACCTTCTGATTACCAATGTATTATACAGAGCACTTATTACAGGGACAATCCCCCTGGAGCAACCTGGAATTAAGTGTCTTACTCAAGGACACAATGGTGGTGACTGTGGGGATCGAACCAGCAACCTTCTGCTTACCAGTGTATTATACAGAGCACTTATTACAGGGACAATCCCCCTGGAGAAACCTGGAGTTAAGTGTCTTACTCAAGGACACAATGATGGTGACTGTGGGGATCAAACCAGCAACCTTCTGATTATCAATGTATTATACAGAGCACTTATTACAGGGACAATCCCCCCGGAGCAACCTGGAGTTAAGTGTCTTACTCAAGGACACAATGGTGGTGACTGTGGGGATCAAACCAGCAACCTTCTGAGTACCAGTTATGTGCTTAGACCACTACACCACCACCTTATGCAACAATAAACATCGCCTCGTTGTGTTGCAGTGTTACATCCAGTTATCTCACAAATACAAAAGATTATTCTGGTCTCTATATATGGATATAAGTCTACACGATTGTTCAGATTTTCACTTGGGAAATGTCAATGTGAAAAGATGTCAAATAAACACATGCCAGAATAAAGTGAATTATTGCATCAATATTTTTATTTGTCCTTCAAAAGAAATGCACAACTCAGCAAAGCTACGACGTACAAACAGCCAAACAAGAGCATTTCCATGTTCTGTGTCATTTACATGAGGAGACGGGACATCATGACATCAACCGCCCACAAACCTACGAGAAGCTCCGAATCACCCGTTCCACATCACACGAGAGTCCAACGCCAGGTTCAGACATATTTACCACGGTACAACATCAGAGAGGAAACCACAGATCTTGCATAGCTCACATGTCATGGAGGTAAGGCACTTCATGAAGATATTTAAGTAGGCAATTCATCGCAAGACCAACCGACCCTTTATAAACACGAGCTCATTCTCACCGTACTTCAGCAAGCAGGAAAAGAAAATCTGAAATGTTAGAAACACATGTACCGTACGCTCTCTTCTGCACGCACTCTTTTGGCATCGTTGGTTCCTCATGCGCTCCGAACACTGAAGTAGATTTCTTGTGCATATATACGTGTGGAGACGTTGTTTGGTAACCCCCACGCAACCAAGAGTTTCTCAAAAGAGAGGAAAAAACATTGTGCAATGGTTTTGGGGTCGAAGAAGGCAACGTGTAGAGTTTTATCTCGTCTTGTTTTCCGACCAACAACGAAAACGAATGTTCGAAACTAACAAGACGAAAGGTCCAGACAGAGTGAGAGACAAAATTGGCACTATTTCTCGAGGTAACGCAGGAAACTTCAGACGCCGGTGTGTCGTTCTTCAATAGGTTCTGTGTTTTCAGATGGTCCAGGTTCTTGAGAAGGTTCTGGTTCTGCTGTCTAACCCAACTGGTCTTCATACTGCTTACGGAAACAATCACCAGCTGGGAAGAAGTCCCAACATCTCTCCTGATACATCTTCCACACGTACGACTCCTGCAGACACAAGATCACGTCTTAAAGCTGTTGAACAAACACCTGAAGCTTCAGCTTCTGTATACATCTACAGTTTCCCCTGCGGGAATATTAAAGAATCATATTTCCAGAACAGACCTGACCGGTGTGTTCAGTTTCGTCTTTGTTGATCAGGTACATCAAGAAGAATCTTAAAAAGGTCAAACACAGAAATCCGGAACATTAGGGGAACGCTCAGGATCACTCACACTCATTCCCGCATATTCATTTAAAGTAAAATGGTCAGATTTAAACCTGTCAAACGCACAATGGGCCTCATGCGTGAAACACAAACAAAATATTTTGCACGCTTTAATATTACGAAAGGTGCTCAGACGTAAATGTTTGTTGGTATGAAAAGTTTTTACACCCGTTCCCGACCACGTGTAAATCGTGTGTAAGACTCCGAATGATTCGTGTCCTTCCAAGCAAACCGTCATGACTACATATTAATAGAAGTGAAATAAATAATAAGTAACTAATAATAAAAATAATATT
>NC_068291.1:45160369-45167869 GCF_025860055.1 Xyrauchen texanus | reverse complement strand
CTGATCTCAGATCAGGAGACTCTGTGCTGTCAGTAAAGGGTTAAACTTCATGTGACCAAACAACATGGCGCTGACCACAGCGGAGTTCGTCTTTGGGAGAAACGGCAACAAAACTACATCTGGTGAGAAACCTCATTACGTTTTTACACTGAAACCTGTTTGAGTCGAAAGATTCGAGTCTCTAGTTTCATCTGATGTGACATTTTTAACATTTGAGTGATTTATCATGAAACGGCACGCTGATAAACACAACGACCACATTCATGGACTGTACGCTCAGATTCAGTTCAAATATCCTTTATTCACTGTCTGTGTATCATCACATTGAGAATTAATACATCATCTAAAAACTGAGAAATGTGTCTTTCAGAGGCTTTATATGGAGTTATGATGAAAATAAGATGCATTTCAAACTGTTCTGAGACCAGTGCAGACAGACAGCACACTGGAGGTTAAGTACTGCACTAAATAGGGAGCAAGGGAGCATCCTATAGCTCTCTATAACTGTTCTGAGACCAGTGCAGACAGACAGCACACTGGAGGTTAAGTACTGCACTACATAAGGAGCAAGGGAGCATCCTATAGCTCTCTATAACTGTTCTGAGACCAGTGCAGACAGACAGCACACTGGAGGTTAAGTCATGCACTAAATAGGGAGCAAGGGAGCATCCTATACCTCTCTATGCAGTTAAATCATGCACTAAATAGGGAGCAAGGGAGCATCCAGCTCTCTATGCAGTTAAGTGCGTTCACTAAATAGGGAGCAAGGGAGCATCCTATATCTCTCTATGCAGTTAAGTGCGTTCACTAAATAGGGAGCAAGGGAGCATCCTATAGCTCTCTATGCAGTTAAGTCATGCACTAAATAGGGAGCAAGGGAGCATCCTATAGCTCTCTATGCAGTTAAGTACGTTCACTAAATAGGGAGCAAGGGAGCATCCTATATCTCTCTATGCAGTTAAGTGCGTTCACTAAATAGGGAGCAAGGGAGCATCCTACAGCTCTCTATGCAGTTAAGTCATGCACTAAATAGGGAGCAAGGGAGCATCCTATAGCTCTCTATGCAGTTAAGTCATGCACTAAATAGGGAGCAAGGGAGCATCCTATACCTCTCTATGCAGTTAAGTCATGCACTAAATAGGGAGCAAGGGAGCATCCTATATCTCTCTATGCAGTTAAGTGCATTCACTAAATAGGGAGCAAGGGAGCATCCTATACCTCTCTATGCAGTTAAGTCATGCACTAAATAGGGAGCAAGGGAGCATCCTATAGATCTCTATGCAGTTAAGTCATGCACTAAATAGGGAGCAAGGGAGCATCCTATATCTCTCTATGCAGTTAAGTCATGCACTAAATAGGGAGCAAGGGAGCATCCTATAGATCTCTATGCAGTTAAGTCATGCACTAAATAGGGAGCAAGGGAGCATCCTATAGATCTCTATGCAGTTAAGTCATGCACTAAATAGGGAGCAAGGGAGCATCCTATAGATCTCTATGCAGTTAAGTCATGCACTAAATAGGGAGCAAGGGAGCATCCTATATCTCTCTATCCAGTTAAGTGCGTTCACTCCTAAAATCGGATCAGAAGTTCAGTTTCAGGCTGCAGATGGTGTTTGGACACTCAACATTATTGACAGTGATTGGATGATGCTTGATGTTTCTTTCAATCTGAATTAATTATGGGGACTTTCTATAGATTTGTGTTATTTAAAATGTCACAACCTAGTCCCCCTGTCCACATATGAGGACATACATTTTAAGAGAACTATTTGGTCTAAATATAAAAACATTTAGGGACTCCTAGTTACAATTGACAACGGGAAATGGAACAAGCACACAGCAGTCACGCTCAGGAGGTTAAATCAAAGGATTTTATGATTTCGGATCATCCGTTAACTGGTGATATAAGTCTTGCTGAAACATCGGTGCAGCTCCTCACCAGCATTTTAGTCTGATAGACATCCAGACCGGCAAAAAATGAAGCCATGAACGCCTCGGCCGGCTCTTTCCTCAGACCACGTCTTTTCTTCATTGGCTTCTTATCTTCCTTTGACAAGTCTTTGAGCACTTCCTCTTTACTCTTGTCCTGGTCTTTCTTCTCTCCATCTTCAACACTGAGAATGAAACACACGACCTGTAGTGAGACTGAATCTAGTGAAAATGACCTCAACAATCCTAAACCACAAACACATACTCTGCCTTCTCAGATTCGCTTATAGGTTCCGTCTCGGATGCTTGTTTAGTGGCCGCCTCCTGCACAGAACAAAACACAACGTCATCCACTCTTACATACAAAAACAGCTTTTTTATCTTTCCCAAAGTGAAATGATCTAGACTAAATTTAGATACTTTGTCCAAACCCAGATTGATTAAATAAAGCAATAAGCCACAAGCGGCCGTGTGTTACAATGATTTTACCATGGGGAGGACGTGTTCTGGCATGACAAATGGGTCAATCTGTCTCAAAAAAATTTTTGTTTTTTTTTCTTCTGGTGAAAGAAATACATAAATGAAGTTTAGAGCCAAAATATTAAATTCCATGCATGAATATTTTTTGAGTAATCCATTATTTTGTAGAGAGGGGTCAAAATGGCAATTTCCACGAATGATTTTGGAGCAAAACCACAGATCAAATAAATATCCTTATAAAGGTGTCAGCTTCATTATTTTATTTGTACACAGAGATTGATAGATCTATTACTAATATCAGTTGAGTTCAGCTATCCTTTATGCATTATATGCCAATGGTGATGGTTCAAATATGAGAAAAAGTGCTTTTTTAATGTTCTTTTTCCAAAGTTGGTGTGCCTGTAACTTAAGAAGTATTAAATATATCTTTATATACTTTTGGGTTCTGGTTCAGAACAAACTTTTCTTTATATATATTCATTTTTTAGACCCTATATGGTTCAATCCCAGAGATATGGGGACGTCAATGTGGCTCCATGAGTTAACTGTTAAATTATACACAGTGTCCCAGTGGACAAAAACCCAATGTGGGTCACTTTGCATACCACTGATACTTTTAGTCTTTTAAAGAGGAATGTCTGAAGTACAAATAATGTTGAAACTAGAACTGTATCTTGTTTCCCCTCTATCAAAACAATTGCATAGAACGTACCAATTTTTAACAATGTCTCAGTGCCAAAAATACACTGAAATGGTCGTTAAATAAATAAAGGTACATTTCTAGTTTCAGCATTATTTGTTCTTCAGACATTCCTCTTTAAATACAATAAGTCACATCGCATTTGGTTTTTGACCATTAAAAATAGGTAAAATTAAACTATTTGCACATGGAGCCACATTGAGAGCCCCATATCTCTGCTACTGAACCAGATAGGGCATTATAAATGGAAATACCAATAGGAAAGTTTGTTCTGAGCCAGAATCTAAAAGGATATTAAGATATCTTTAATATTTCTGGAGTTATAGACACTCAAACTTTGGAAAAACAGCACAAATAAGTGTTTTTTCCCATTTTTGGACTCACATCATTGGCGTATAATGCAGCGATAAGTGCTGAACTCAACTGATCTTAGAAATATATCTTCCAATCTCTGTGTATAAATAAAATAATGGCACTGACACCTTTATAAGGATATTTATTTGACCTGTAGTTTTGCTACAAATAGGTGGAAATTGTCACTTTGACCCCAATCTACAAAATAATGGATTACTCAATAAATATTCATCCATGACATTCAAATCTTTGGCTTTCGTCATCAATTATGTACTTCTTTCAACAGAAAAAAATTAATAATATAAAAATCTAAATGTTGAGCTGGTGACCTCTGGTTGAGTTGACACAGAATGACCCAAATTGCTTGAACACACAGGCCATCAGTGTGCATTTATCTTTTAATATGCCTTTGAACTCACAACATTTCCATTATAATAAATATAGTATTTATGTACAGTAGATTTTTAAATCATTATGTTACTCAAGGATGCTGTAAAATGTTCCAGAGTCTCTTTACTGTTCCAGATGAAATCTGTGTTTGTCATGTACTGGTCATTAAAACTACCAGTTTAGGAGCTGTGAGGAGTCTGTGGTCTCAAACTACTGTGATGGACTTGTTGTGCATTATCTCTCTCTCTCTGTGTTCTGATTAAATCCAGTTTTATTTCCTCCTTCAAGACAGTTGTTCATGGAATAGCCCACTATGATGAGTAGGAGCGTGTGGCCAGGCCGTGATGGAGCACTGAATCAGTTGATCAGCGGGTGAGCGAGATAAGCGGCGGCCGGAGATGCCGGTTCGAGAGACAGAGAGATGCATACAGCCGCGCTGCAGGTTTGTTTACGTCGATTTTATGTTTACCATTAAACTTTATGTTTACTGTTCAGCCCGTTCCTGGAGGGATGCACTGTCTCAGAGTCCTCGCCGCTGCCATCCGCCAGGGGAGCAGCTGCGGCTGTCTGCATGGGGACGTAGGGGTTGCTGTCGGCTGCTGAGAGCCAGAGGAACCACAGCCGTCTGCCGAGAAGTGATGGAGTGGTTCCGTCCGCCAGGGGGCGGAGGACTCGCTGCTGTTCGCCCAGAAGGAGCGAGCTGGCGTCCGCCAGAGGGCGGAGGAGTGGTTGAGGACGAGGCGACAGCGTGTCCGGGAGCTGGCAAGCAAGTTCCTCTCTCTCTCTCTCTCTCTCTCTCTCTCTCCTCTCTCTCTCTATCTCTGAGTGTCGCTGCTCACCCTTTCCCTCTCCCCACGCCTCCCCTCGTCTCTCCCCCCAGGTTCACATGAGGCGGGGTGGGCCACCGGCTGACAGAACGGCCGGAAGGGCAGCGTCTCCCCACCAGAGATGGGGTGGGTGAAGGGGGGAGTTAGTCAGACCGGTGGCGCCCTGGCCTGAATCGGGTGGGGGAGGAGTGTGACAAGGAGGAGGTCGTGGCCAGGCCGTGATGGCGCACAGCTGCCGTTGAATCAGCTGATCAACAATGGAGCGAGAAAAGGGGCTACCGGAGGTGCCGGTTCGAGAGAGAGAGAGACGCCGTGCTGCAACCATTAAGTTAACCATTAAACTTTATTGCATGCAATTACTATATTAATATTACTACCATTGGAGCAATTTCAAGCTTGATGACCCTTGTTAATGCAGTAGGGGGCAGTAAGTGCAACTCCAGCTGTACAAACAACACGCCTCGTCAAACCAATGACCAGGCAGCATAGCCTTCCACAGACATGCTTTTGCACTCGAAGACAGCTGGACCGAACTGGGATCTCAAGACGTGATATTCAAAGTTTCAAACTATGCTTAACTTTACATATTGTCCTAAAAACATAGTTCTTACAACAGTCTTCATACAGCAGTTTCACAATCAATATGATGTAATCGTGCAGTATATGATGTACAGTATATTGACCTGAGCTTTCTTCTGATGTACAGCGCTGGCTAAAGATGGAGTGTCCTCTCCAACCACCTCGGACACGTCTCCGAGGCCCGGCTCCATCCCGTGTTTACCTCCTTCTCTCCTGGGATGAATGTTCATGAGTTCTGACATGAGGTCCATCTCAGTCTGCTCTCCGGCTGCGATATGTCCGAGTTCTGCTACTGAAGACACGTCACAGTATTCCAGCTTCTCAATCTCCAGAACGTCTCCATGGATCCCAAACTGTGTGGGATCGGGCATGTTGCCCAGAATATCCGTCACCTTCATGTTCTTGGCTCCTTCCACGAGACCTCCACCAAACAAGGTGGACCACAGGATGTGGAAGAACCCCCACATCAGGTTGTAGAAGAAGCGTAACATGCCGGTGAAGATCATCCAGAAGAAGTAGAAAAACCCTCGAATCATCTCCCTCACGCTCATCTTCCTCAACCTCCTATACTGCCTCTTCATGCTCTTGAGGGTCAACATCTGCCGGAGGTTGGCCAGACTCTTCCTCATGGAGACACAGGCCAGAGTGAACGCCGAGGAAGACTCCAGTGCACCATCTCCCTCTTCCTCCTCTAGATTCTCAGCCACACTCTGAGCATCTTCATCATTGTCTTCCTCCGTTCTCTCTGCAGCGTCCGGCTCAGAGATCAGAGACGCCAACTGCATCTCAAAGATGGTGTCCTCGCAGAAGTTCACGAACAGCTCCATCTTCTCGGATTCTCCGCCCTCGTTGACGACATCAAAGATGAACTGCCGTTTGGACTCTTTGACCTGCGGTTTCTCCCACTGGGTTCTGCTGGACTCGCTGATCTCAAAGTAGACTCGCTCGATTCTCTTCGCGCCGCCAATGATCTCGATGCGGCCCAGGAAGGGCTCGAAGTAGTTCAGGACGCTCTCGGCTAAGTTCAGGAAGGTGGCGAGACGGGAATCGTGAGGCATGTGCTCCGATAGGTTGGTGAGCAGAACCGCCACGTTGAAGCCGATGTCCTTCGCGGGTTCGTGGAAGCGCTTCACAAACTCCTCGTAATTGAACATGTCGTTCTCGTCAGCCTCGGCGCAGGACAGCAGAAACTCGATCTCAGATTGAGAGTACTGTTTCTGGTTCTCCATGGACTTCTGGAACTCTTTCTTGGAGATAACTCCTTTCCTGTCGGGATCGTGTTCTTTGAAGGTTTCAGAGGTGGTTAGATCTTTCAGCTTTAGGAACATATCGAAGAACTTCAGGATCATCTCAACATTGTTGGAGGACTCCACTAGAGTGTCCACCATCTGTTTGCCGATAGTCCCGTTAACAACATTTCCTTTGGGAGAAAAACACAGCAAGTGTCCATTATTCGTAACTTTCCACTATTACCACGTATTGGGTGTAATCTAATTATTTTTTCTCAGTTTGTCTGTAGAGCGGAGGTGGGCGGGGCCGGGCTGGAATGACGCATGCCCGGTCCCCAATCAGCCTGATGGTAAAGGTGGCCAGTGACGACCGATCGAGAGAGAGAATTATGGGCGTCATTCCAGCCTGGCCCCGCCCACCTCCGCTCAACATTGTCCATACAATGAAAGCAAATGGGTGCCATGACGCTGCTGGCCATTTGATGGCCCAAAAGGCATATTTAAGCAGCATAAAAGTAA
The DNA here is from genome assembly GCF_025860055.1 of Xyrauchen texanus. Classification (NCBI taxonomy): domain Eukaryota; kingdom Metazoa; phylum Chordata; class Actinopteri; order Cypriniformes; family Catostomidae; genus Xyrauchen; species Xyrauchen texanus. The sequence goes on along the minus strand of NC_068291.1, from coordinate 45,160,862 downwards.
TCCACAATCGATCAGTGAATGTCTTCTGAAGCAAATCAATAAGTTTGTGTAATAAATAAATAGATAATTAATCAATAATTAAAACATTAACTTTTAAGAAAACGCTTTTCTTGCTACCAGTCGAACCATCACGGAGCTGTTGCTTGACCTAAGTGTGATGGCCTGTTCATGCGTGAAGTACGAAGTGCACGCTTTGTACACAAGAGAGGAACGAATGTCACGCAAGAGTTACTGTAGTTAAAACGTTTTAATTATCGATTTCTTTCTTACACAAACCTATCGACATTCATTGATCGACATTCACTTTTATGCTGCCTAAATATGCCTTTTGGACCGTCAAACCGCCAGCAGACTCACGGCACACAGGCACTTTCATTGCATGGACTAACGGAGCTGAAATGTGCTTTTAAGAATAATTTCGGTTCTGCTGAAGACGGAAAGACATGCACATCTGGGATGGTTTAAAGTTGATTAAATCATGAGAGAATGATCA
>NC_068291.1:45140369-45150369 GCF_025860055.1 Xyrauchen texanus | reverse complement strand
TTAAAATCGAGCTTGGAAAAAATTCTTAATTCCGTGATTACGGCCGGTGCTGTCATTTTGAATTTGAATTTGGCGGGGATTAGGCATGTACGCTAGCTGTGGTGTAATGACGTTAGCTACGCAAATGTCCAGGAATATCTCGATTTTAATTGGTCCATGTCTGATACATAACGGAGATGATTACGGGCATAACATATTTACGTCAAAAGGCACAGCAGATTTGTGCTTTTTGCCATACATGTTAAAGAATACAGGATCGAAGTGCGCATGCACAACATGGGTTTTCCGCGTGTCGTCTGCAATGAATGGACCGTAAAAGCACTGCTTATTCTACCATTTGTTTTTAGTTGATTATGCGTAACTGCTACATTTGTCATCATAACGTCTAAACAATTGGAATAACACACATATTGCATATATAAATCACAAGAATAAAAAGTAAAAATACAAATACAAGTTTATTATTTAATAAACATTTTATTTTTGAATTTTGGCAGGGTAGGCAGTGCCTAGTTTGCCTACCCAGACCGCACGTCAGTGGTGTGTGTGTGTGTTGAGTGTGTGTGTGTGTGTGTGTGTGTGTGTGTTGAGTGTGAGTGTGTGTGTTGTGAGTGTGTGTGTGTGTGTGTGTTGTGAGTGTGTGTGTGTTGTGAGTGTGTGTGTGTGTGAGTGTGTGTGTTGTGAGTGTGTGTGTGTGTGTGTGTGTGTGTTGAGTGTGAGTGTGTGTGTTGTGAGTGTGTGTTGAGTGTGTGTGTTGAGTGTGTGTGTTGTGAGTGTGTGTGTGTGTGTGATGAGTGTGAGTGTGTGTGTTGAGTGTGAGTGTGTGTGTTGTGAGTGTGTGTTGAGTGTGTGTGTTGAGTGTGAGTGTTGTGAGTGTGTGTGTGTGTGTGTGTGTGTGTGAGTGTGTGTGTGTGTGAGTGTGTGTGTGTGTGTGTGTGTGTTGAGTGTGTGTGTTGAGTGTGAGTGTTGTGAGTGTGTGTGTGTGTGTGTGTTGAGTGTGAGTGTGTGTGTTGTGTGTGTGTGTGTGTGTGTGTGTGAGTGTGAGTGTGTGAGTGTGTGTGTGTGTGAGTGTGAGTGTGTGTTGTGAGTGTGTGTGTGTGTGTGTGTGTGTGTGTGAGTGAGTGTGAGTGTGTGTGTGTGTGTGAGTGTGTGTGTGTGTGTGTGAGTGTGTGTGTGTGTGTGTGTGTGTGTGAGTGTGTGGAGTGTGTTGTGAGTGTGTGTGTGTGTGTGTGTGTGAGTGTGAGTGTTGTGAGTGTGTGTGTGTGTGTGTGTTGAGTGTGAGTGTGTGTGTGTGTGTGTGTGTGTGAGTGTGAGTGTTGTGAGTGTGTGTGTGTGTGTGTGTGTGTGTGAGTGTGAGTGTGTGTGTTGTGAGTGTGTGTGTGTGTGTGTGTGTGTGTGTGTGAGTGTGAGTGTGTGTGTGTGTGTGTGTTGAGTGTGAGTGTGTGTGTTGTGAGTGTGTGTGTGTGTGTGTTGAGTGTGAGTGTGTGTGTTGTGAGTGTGTGTGTGTGTGTGTGGTCTTCCGCTCTTACCGTTATTGTGCCCCTCACACAAGAGCTGCAGAAACCTGAAAAGATCTTTGGTGAACTCGTCATTCTGAAGAACTTTCGAACCTTCAGGGACAGAAGAAATATTTCAACCTTTTTTCTTAGTTTGCAGGAAGAACAAAATGTATTTCTTTAAAAGATACGATCAGTGGCGTCACTACCGACCTCTACAGCCGTCTGTGATCTACTAGACAATCGTAAAATCAACAGAAAGTGTTGTTGAGGTCCAGACTTCATGCACTTATATTTATAGAGCAATGCTTTATAACGGCTCCTTATTAACATGGTCAGGCCGATGCAGCAAGTCTTTTTAAAAATAATTATTTTTAGTAACGGTGATGTGTCGTGAAAATGGTGCATGGCACTGTGTTGTCTCTTTTCGTCAGTGCTGTTAATGTCGGGGTGGAACGGTTTGAGAAGTTTGACTTCATCTACAGCGCTCTCAACAAGACCCCTCTCTCTACACTTCAAATGGATCACATATGTTTTGTGGTCTGCGCTGTGCTATCGAGGGAAGCCGGTTGGTGTGACAGAGATACTGAAGAGTAGAACAGAGCATATCATAATTGCGAAGGCTCACGACACACTCGCTAGAATCAACCGCTAATGATTACCGGCACTTTGTTTATATGCAAACACTGTATTAGCAATGACAGGTCCAACTGAGCAGCGTTGGGAATTTACACAATGTTTACATCATCAATAATTTCTTTCAGACTTTAAAGCAACAATATTTAAAAACTACTTTACATTTCTTTTTTATTAACCCTTTAAGCTCGGATGGGCCCAATTATTGCAATTAGTAAAAATATAAAACTGATCAAATATTCATGTGTCATATGTTGCTGGAAAGATCTTAAAGAGTAAAATACAACCAGACTATTTGTTTTACTCACAGATAATAATATAGCGAGTAACAGCTAAATATGTCTTTGACAATTATGTTAGTGTTGCTTATATGCCGCGTTTTTGCTTATAAATTCAAGAAATATAAACAGAATATAAAATATCATATACCATTAATTAGAGATGGTGATTATCTTTCAAACGAGTCCACACACAAGATTGATCCCCTTTTCTCCCAGTTTGGAATGCCCAATTCCCACTACTTAGCACATCCTCGTGGTGGCGCAGTTACTTGCCTCAATCCGGGTGGTGGAGGAGGAGTCTCAGTTGCCTCTGCTTCTGAGACCGTCAATCGGCGCATCTGATCATGTGACTCGTTGTGCATGACACCGCGGAGACTCACAGCATGTGGAGGTTACCCCATGTGACTCTACGCTCCCTAGCAACCGGGCCAATTTGGTTACCCCATGTGACTCAACCCTCCCTAGCAACCGGGCCAATTTGGTTACCCCATGTGACTCTACCCTCCCTAGCAACCAGACCAATTTGGTTACCCCATGTGACTCTACCCTCCCTAGCAACCGGACCAATTTGGTTACCCCAAATGAACTTAAATTCACAGTGAACATTGTGATGCGTTCACTCGCCCGACACGAGTTATGTGAAGGCTGCTTAAGCGATTCTATCACACACAAGTCTCGAGTCTTATTGACATATGTTTGAATGTTTAAATATGTGTATTTTACAGTAAATAAATGAAAGAATAGAGAAACCATCGGTCTGATTTCATGTTCTGTTGTATGACACATGCACTGACATGAGCAGTCAAACACACATTCAGATAGACAGGAAGAGAGACAGACAGACAGGAGCGATGACACACAGATAGAATCTAAACCGTGTATTTACCGCGCTCCCTCACGTTGACTGCACCAATGACAACAGAATGACAAGAAAGAAAGAAATCAACATACAAAGCAGCAGAAAACAGCAGATATAAGCAAAGGAGAAGACACAGAAACTTCCAGAAGAACCAGAGATATTTCACATTGACAAAGATTAAAAGGATGTTTAAACATCGCCGTCACTTATGCCTGAATTACATGAGATGAATGACAACCAATGCAAAAACGTTACATAAGTGAGATGTGATGGATCATTTAATCCCAAACAATAGATGCAGGAAACTGATGGAGTGCGTACTCCGGGTAGGGAATGAGGTGTTGCCCCAAGTGAAGGAGTTCAAGTACCTCGGGGTCTTGTTCACGAGTGAGGGGACAATGGAGCGGGAGGTTGGCCGGAGAATCGGGGCAGCGGGGGCGGTATTGCACTCGCTCTATCGCACCGTTGGCACGAAAAGAGAGCTGGAAGGCAAAGCTCTCAATCTACCGGTCAATTTTCGTTCCTACCCTCACCTATGGTCTTGAAGGCTGGGTCATGACCGAAAGAACTAGGTCACAAGTACAAGCGGCCGAAATGGGTTTCCTCAGAAGGGTGGCGGGCTTCTCCCTTAGAGATAGGGTGAGGAGCTCAGTCATCCGTGAGGAGCTCGGAGTAGAGCCGCTGCTCCTTTGCGTCGAAAGGAGTCAGTTGAGGTGGTTTGGGCATCTGGTAAGGATGCCCCCTGGCCGCCTCCCTAGGGAGGTGTTTCAGGCACGTCCAGCTGGGAGGAGGCCTCGGGGAAGACCCAGGATTAGGTGGAGAGATTACATCACCACACTGGCCTGGGAACGCCTCGGGGTCCCCCAGTCAGAGCTGGTTAATGTGGCTCGGGATAGGGAAGTTTGGGGCCCCCTGCTGGAGCTGCTGCCCCCGCGACCCGACTTCGGATAAGCGGTTGAAGATGGATGGATGGATGGACAATAGATGCACTTCAAGAGAAGTTGGAAACAATGATAAAAAAATAAAAGCAATACAAACTTAATGTATGACTAAAGAAAGTGCATGAAAGCTCTTTAAACGGCGTGATGTCATAAAGGAACATGAGGCATTGCTGTGAACATTACAATGAATTACTGACATAACATTATATTATAGATACATTACACAGATGCAATCAAACACATATGAATAAACAACATTAGATGTCTAATGTGGAGTCACATGTTAAAACTGGTGGTGACTGTAAATATCAGATCATTTTAGGAAGTAAATGTTTGTAATGAAGGTCTTTATGAGGAATACAATGCTCGTGTAGTTCATCTGGAGCACTATGTGTTGTCTGCTGTGCATCAGAGTGAGATAAGAGAGATTGTGTGATTTTGTCTCAGTTTTAACCCTAAAACTCGACTGACCCACAGAAACACAAGTGAACATAGGAGAGTGTGTGTGACTTACTGGAGCCCTCTTCAGTCACCATTCCCAAACCCTCAGCTTTATTCTGACGCTCAAAAGCGTTCAGATCCAAAACGCTGCACAATGACAAAAATACTGTTAATAATTATTAAAACTAGATCAGTAAAGTGTGTCAAGATAAATGTTGATGTTCGGACAGACAGACGGAAAGATAGATACATAGATAGATACAGAGGCGAGAAAAAGTATGTGAACTCTTTGTAATTAGCTGGTTTTCTGCATTAATTGGTCATGAAATCTCATCAAGTATAAACAAACACAATTAGCTTTAACAACACACAAACAATTATAATCTTATGTTAACAACTATGTCTTTATTGGGAAGATCCCATTAAACATTCACAGTGCTGTGGAAAAAGTAAGTGAACCCTAACTGGTCGATCCTCCTTTGGCAGCAATAACCTCAATCAAACCATTCCGGTAGATGCGGATTCGACCTGCACAACGTTCAGAAGGAATATTGGATCATTCTTCGTTACAGAACTGCTTCAGCTCATATTCTTAGGATGTCTGGTGTGAAAGTCTCTCTTCTTTTTCTCCCCAATATGGAACGCCCAGTTCCCAAGCGCTCTAAGTCCTCCTGGTGGCGTAGTGACTTGCCCCAATCCGGGTGGCGGAGGACGAATCTCATTTGTCTCTGCGTTTGAGACCGTCAATCCGCACATCTAATCACATGAGTTGTTGAGCACGTTACTTTGGAGATGTAGCACGTGTGGTGGCTTCACGCTATTCTCCGAGGCATCCACGCACAACTCACCACACGCCCCACCGAGATGTAGTAGACTCATGAACAGAGATGTTAACCAGTTCCAATGATTCAAAGTCTTTATCTGTCACTCTAGGGATCTGTTTTACCTCATTGAGCATTCTGCTGTGTGTTCCCTTTGAGTCATCTTGACTGGACGGCCACTTCTAGTGAGAGTACCTATAGTACTAAATCCTCTCCATTTATAGACAGTTTGTCTAACTGTGAACAGATGAATATCTAACGGCCACTTCTAGTGAGAGTACCTATAGTACTAAATCCTCTCCATTTATAGACAGTTTGTCTCACTGTGGACGGATGAATATCTAACGGCCACTTCTAGTGAGAGTACCTATAGTACTAAATCATCTCCATTTATAGACAGTTTGTCTAACTGTGCACAGATGAATATCTAACGGCCACTTCTAGTGAGAGTACCTATAGTACTAAATCATCTCCATTTATAGACAGTTTGTCTCACTGTGGACAGATGAATATCTAACGGCCACTTCTAGAGAGAGTACCTATAGTACTAAATCATCTCCATTTATAGACAGTTTGTCTCACTGTGGACAGATGAATATCTAACGTCCACTTCTAGTGAGAGTACCTATAGTACTAAATCACCTCCATTTATAGACAGTTTGTCTAACTGTGGACATATGAATATCTAATGGCCACTTCTAGTGAGAGTACCTATAGTACTAAATCATCTCCATTTATAGACAGTTTATGGAGTGTTGGTGGCGTAGTGGCTAAAGCACAGGGCTGTTAACCAGAAGGTAGCTGGTTCAAACCCCACGGTCACCACCATTGTGCCCTTGAGCAAGACACTTAACTCCAGGTTGCTCTGGGGGGATTGTCCCTGTAATAATTGCACTGTAAGTCGCTTTGGATAAAAGCGTCTGCCAAATGCATAAATGTAAATGTAAATGTAATGATAGACAGTTTGTCTAACTGTGGAAAGATGAATATCTAACGGCCACTTCTAGTGAGAGTACCTATAGTACTAAATCCTCTCCATTTATAGACAGTTTGTCTAACTGTGGACATATGAATATCTAACGGCCACTTCTAGTGAGAGTACCTATAGTACTAAATCACCTCCATTTATAGACAGTTTGTCTCACTGTGGACAGATGAATATCTAACGGCCACTTCTAGAGAGAGTACCTATAGTACTAAATCACCTCCATTTATAGACAGTTTGTCTAACTGTGGACAGATGAATATCTAACGGCCACTTCTAGAGAGAGTACCTATAGTACTAAATCATCTCCATTTATAGGCAGTTTGTCTAACTGTGGACAGATGAATATCTAACGGCCACTTCTAGAGAGAGTACCTATAGAACTAAATCACCTCCATTTAAAGACAGTTTGTCTAACTGTGAACAGATGAATATCTAACAGCCACTTCTAGTGAGAGTACCTATAGAACTAAATCATCTCCATTTATAGGCAGTTTGTCTAACTGTGGACAGATGAATATCTAACGGCCACTTCTAGAGAGAGTACCTATAGAACTAAATCACCTCCATTTAAAGACAGTTTGTCTAACTGTGAACAGATGAATATCTAACAGCCACTTCTAGTGAGAGTACCTATAGAACTAAATCATCTCCATTTATAGGCAGTTTGTCTAACTGTGGACAGATGAATATCTAACGGCCACTTCTAGAGAGAGTACCTATAGAACTAAATCACCTCCATTTAAAGACAGTTTGTCTAACTGTGAACAGATGAATATCTAACGGCCACTTCTAGTGAGAGTATCTATAGAACTAAATCATCTCCATTTATAGACAGTTTGTCTAACTGTGGACAGATGAATATCTAACGGCCACTTCTAGTGAGAGTACCTATAGAACTAAATCATCTCCATTTATAGACAGTTTGTCTAACTGTTAACAGATGAATATCTAACAGCCACTTCTAGAGAGAGTACCTATAGAACTAAATCATCTCCATTTATAGACAGTTTGTCTAACTGTGAACAGATGAATATCTAACGGCCACTTCTAGTGAGAGTACATATAGTACTAAATCATCTCCATTTATAGACAGTTTGTCTAACTGTGAACAGATGAATATCTAACAGCCACTTCTAGTGAGAGTACCTATAGTACTAAATCATCTCCATTTATAGACAGTTTGTCTAACTGTGAACAGATGAATATCTAACGGCCACTTCTAGTGAGAGTATCTATAGAACTAAATCATCTCCATTTATAGACAGTTTGTCTAACTGTGAACAGATGAATATCTAACGGCCACTTCTAGTGAGAGTACCTATAGAACTAAATCATCTCCATTTATAGACAGTTTGTCTAACTGTGAACAGATGAATATCTAACAGCCACTTCTAGAGAGAGTACCTATAGTACTAAATCACCTCCATTTATAGACAGTTTGTCTAACTGTGGACAGATGAATATCTAACGGCCACTTCTAGAGAGAGTACCTATAGTACTAAATCATCTCCATTTATAGGCAGTTTGTCTAACTGTGGACAGATGAATATCTAACGGCCACTTCTAGTGAGAGTACCTATAGTACTAAATCACCTCCATTTAAAGACAGTTTGTCTAACTGTGAACAGATGAATATCTAACAGCCACTTCTAGTGAGAGTACCTATAGAACTAAATCATCTCCATTTATAGGCAGTTTGTCTAACTGTGGACAGATGAATATCTAACAGCCACTTCTAGAGAGAGTACATATAGTACTAAATCATCTCCATTTATAGACAGTTTGTCTAACTGTGCACAGATGAATATCTAACGGACACTTCTAGTGAGAGTACCTATAGTACTAAATCATCTCCATTTATAGACAGTTTGTCTAACTGTGGACAGATGAATATCTAACGGCCACTTCTAGTGAGTGTACCTATAGTACTAAATCATCTCCATTTATAGACAGTTTGTCTAACTGTGGACGGATGAATATCTAACGGCCACTTCTACACTGCAAAAAATGATTTTCTAGACAGTATTTTATCTCTATTCATAGTCAAATTATCTAAACTTTTGAAAACACTATTTATTTACTTGTCAGAAATGGGATAAGATATTAAGTCTTGTTTTAAGATAAATCTAACTAACTTAGTGAACTTTAGACTGAAATCAAGAAAAATCTGCTAATGAGATAAGCAAAATAAACTTGTTTTCCTTTTAAATTAAGTTTATTTTGCTTACCACATTGGACAGATTTTTTTCTTGATTTTGAGTCTAAAGTTCACTAAATTTAGTCAGATTTATCTTAAAACAAGACTTAATATCTTATCCCATTTTGCTTGACAAGTAAATAAATCGTGTTTTAAGAAAGTTTAGATAATTTGACAGGAATACAAGACAAAAATACTTGTCAAGAAAATCATTTTTTGCAGTGTAGAGAGAGTACCTATAGTACTAAATCATCTCCATTTATAGACAGTTTGTCTAACTGTGAACAGATGAATATCTAACGGCCACTTCTAGTGAGAGTACCTATAGTACTAAATCACCTCCATTTATAGACAGTTTGTCTAACTGTGCACAGATGAATATCTAACGGCCACTTCTAGTGAGAGTACCTATAGAACTAAATCATCTCCATTTAAAGACAGTTTGTCTAACTGTGAACAGATGAATATCTAACAGCCGCTTCTAGAGAGAGTACCTATAGTACTAAATCATCTCCATTTATAGGCAGTTTGTCTAACTGTGGACAGATGAATATCTAACAGCCACTTCTAGTGAGAGTACCTATAGAACTAAATCACCTCCATTTAAAGACAGTTTGTCTAACTGTGAACAGATGAATATCTAACAGCCACTTCTAGAGAGAGTACCTATAGTACTAAATCATCTCCATTTATAGACAGTTTGTCTAACTGTGAACAGATGAATATCTAAACTCTTCCAGATAACTTTGTAATCCTTTCCAGCTTTATGCAATAGCATCTTTGCTATTCACAAGATGCTTCTTGTGAATAGCAAACTCAAACTGTTTGAGTGCTTTTTATAAGTCAAAGTAGCTCCAACCCACACCTACAATCCCGTTTCATTAATTGGATGCCAGGTTTGCCAACTCCTGACTCAAATTAGCTTTTGTTGACATCATTAGTCTAGAGGTTCACATACTTTTTCCACAGCACTGTGAATGTTTAATGGGACGTGATCAATAAAGACATGAAAGATTATAATTGTTTGTGTTGTTATCTTAAGCACATTGTGTTTGTTTATACATGATGAGACAACATTTAATGACCAATTATGCAGAAAAGGGTTCACATACTTTTTCTTACCACTGTATGTTTGGTTTGTCAAAGCAACATAATAACAAGAAAGACAACAACAATAATGATTCTAGAGATCGGTGCATTAAGAATCAAATCAAATGTTGCATGTTTTGTGTTTGTGTGTGTTGCACCTGCACGACTGCATCAGTCCTGACAAACTCTTGAAAAATCCCACGTCTCGTTTCTCCTTGAGATAGTCCAACATTTTCTGTGCAGTAAATTGA